>NC_066592.1:3205000-3267500 GCF_905475345.1 Vespula vulgaris
ATCCAACTGTTCATCTTACTGTTCGTGTTGAAAGAGGAACAATTGTAACGTCTGTTATAGAGTATTAATTAACGAAGGAAATGATTAATGAATGACATTGCTGCAATTCCTGTCTCACATTTTGCAGAATATTAGGTATATAAGTACCACTTATATGATAGATTGCATATGTAGGTACATGCTAGGATAAGCAGAATCGTTGCCAACGATACGAAAACTAGTCGTCGTATTTTCAAGTAGAACGTTAATCGTTCGCCTATTTATTTTCTTTTTTTTTTTTTTTATGCTCTTTCGTAACAAGGAAAACTTCGTTGCGATCCAACGAAAAAAAAAAAGGGATTTATTTGTTCTTTCTTCTTTTTTTAAGTTCTCTCTAACCGGTTTTCGTCATGACGAACGATCGAAAGTTAAAAAAAAAAAAAAAAAAAGAAAAAAAAGGAATAAGAAAATAAAAAAAATAATTTCCTGGAAATTTTGCTGACTGCCGCGGGCGTGTTCGAGGGTTCGTAGTTCTTTTTTTTTTCTTCTTTTTTATTTTTTATGACAATAAAAAATCGGGCCACCTATCGTTTCTCAAACGATAAACTTTACCCTTTTGTATTCTCGGCGAACCGACAAAAATTTACCCTTTTTACCTTGCAGTAGGATGAAGAACGTCATCAGTAGAAAGGCTCAACCTTTTATCTTTTTCTTTGTTCCTCTCTTTTTCTCACTTTTTCTTTTGTATATCGTTCACGTTATTAATTTAGAACGATGCTGTTTGACTTTTACTAGCCAGGAACTCGATTATTTTATTATTAGATATTTCGTTCTGCAATATTATTGATTATTATCGATTTGCGATGACGAAAGATAACATCTTCTGGAGAATCGAACATTTACAATTCTTTCGTGCAACGAAACAATTAATTTTGAAAAATCATTGAGTTACTTACTATTACGTATAATTTATAATCATAATTTTGCAAAACAAAAAGATAATGACAACAATATTAAATAAATAAAATCGAAAGATTATTTATATGGTATACTTGAACAATATATAAAGGTTATTTATATAATCATAGTAAAGAGAAACATAAATTATTTTGCATCACTACATAGGAACTTGATAAGAAATCAAAATGGTGCCATAATATTGGCGCATTTAGTTACGTAATACGTACACGTATACTCTGCCAATTATTGCAATTGATTTTCTGAAGAGACGTCTATCATGATGGAAAAAAAATTATTTTCTGGTTTCTATTGTTTCCTTATTTTTCTTTTTTTTTTTTTTTTGTTATTATTAATTTTTTTTTCTTTTCTTTTCTAAGAAGATCATGTCTCGTTTATTACAAGATCATCATGTATGATACATAATTATGAATATGGAATATTTAATTCGTAATAAAGTATTACGAATTATGATGCATTCAATTTGTGGCCAAATACATCCATTTTATGGACAATAATAATCGAAAGTACATCGATGTATGAAACGAGAATTCGATTTTACACGCTCGAGTCGTTAAATTCTAACACTTTGTAGCTCGTCGCAGATAAATATCAATGGGAATTTCACATTGTTCAAGTTCAACGCCCACTTTCTATCGTTCTTCTCTCCTCTATCCTCACAAACTCCCCACTCTTTGTTCGACCTTGTGATTCCAGCGAATTTCCTATCTTTGTATTTGGACTGTTTACCCTATCGACCTTTCGTTTCATAACGAAATTAGTCATCGATAATTTCCGATAGAATGACTCTCATAACTTTTATCTTTTCACAATAACGTATTATTAGAGATCGTTATTATCCAGAAAGTAATCGTGTTTGACAAGAAAGGGTAAAATAAAATTGATATAAAAAAAAAGAACAATGTATATATTGTAGAAAAAAAATCTATATACTATTTATAATACTATCGTAACACTAATAATAGGTATGAAAAGATATATATATATATATATATAAATTATAACGAAGCGTGAAGTTGATAGATAAAATAGTATGAAATACATAAAAATATTTAGATATCTATAAATTATATCATAATGAGAGATAGTAAATTCAATGAATTCAATTATTCCGAAGATCATTTGATTTTAATGTCGAAAGATTTTCTAACGATTATATACGTCAAATAGGAGTAATTATACGTAAAGATTTTTCAGTAGAGAGAAAGAGGAAAAGAGAGAAAGTAAGAGACGGATAGAAGGGGACAAAAATGCAGTGAGACGATCGATCCAAATGATTACACGCATAGATATATATGTATGTATATAGCAGTTAACCTTGGCCGTTGTCGAGTATATAACTATACATACATACATACATACATACATATATCATGCATACATACATATATGCATATATATATACGCATATATATATGTATGTATGTAGATGTATATATATACGTATGTATACATTCGTACAAACAAGTCAGTTCTTAAATAAATCAATGTGTTGTCGAGTAAAAATAAATTTTCTTTGGCGCCATTGAAATCTTCTTAAACAGTGTCTTATCCTACAAATTTTTAATGGCTCCCTTCGATATCAAATATTACAATCCACTTGGAAATATCACATAGTTATCTATCGTTTCGACGAACAAAAGACGGAAAGAAGATAAGCTGTGTTAGTATATTTACATATATAGGACTCATAGGTCATCCTGTTAAGACGAAATACATTCACAGTTAATTTATGTTTGTAAGATATTCGATGCAATATTTCTTCTTTGTCGTTTTAATTTACTAAATAAGCTGTAACGATCACGTTCATATTCATTATTAATTTTTTCTTTCTTTCTTTCTTTTCTCTCTTTTTATCTTTTCTTTCATTTTCTTTTCTCATATTTTCTTCTTTTTCTTTTTTTTCGAAGCCGTAGAAAACCGAGTTCTTCGAAAGCATATTATAATTGAAAACGTACATTACACTTGGAGATGCAATTCGCTTTGCTACGCGAAATCACTTCTTCAAGGATTTTAATATAATTATTATCGAATGTCTACGATAAGAAATGTTTGTCGCAAGTAAATAAAAAATTTCATATGAAATACACTTCCGTTTGATATATTTTTTTTTATATTTTTTATCATTTTTCTCAACTCGTATGTATTCTTAACGCTGTTTGATATTTTGTCGTATAATTTTTTTTTCTTTTTGAAAAAAAATTTTTTATTAGACATTATTCATTATTAATTATTTTCATTATTGCCATACTGATTGAATGAGAAGTATACTCATGGTTAATACAATGACAAAATTTCACTTTTTCATCAATTTTTTTTTTTTTATCTAAATATATAATACATTCGTCTAAGATTAATTAGAAACAATGAACTTCTTTTTCTAACATTTATTATGTATTTTCGTATGTACGTGAAAGAAACTTGGTCAACATCGTACTCTAGTTTCTAAATGCTTATCAATGTTTATAAGAAAAGAGTTGCATTATACAGAGGTAACATAATCGTTACTTTTTCTTTTCTCTTTTTGTTATTCACTTTGAAATCGTCAAAGAAACATTCCCGTCACAATTACGTTCCTTTCGTTATTCGACTCCAGCGAGGTTCTTATCGCTTGTTCTTGATTTTGTAATAACAGTCATATCGATTGTGTTATCAACGATCAAAAGAAAATAATGAGTTTAAAGAGGTAATATCTTGGTAATGTTAACGCCAAGAATGCGATATCTACGTATGCGTATATCTGTGTGTATTACAATGGAAAATTTTTTTTTCCTTTCTTTCTTTATATTATCGATTATCTTATTACGTGAGAGATATAATGATTATTATTATTTTATTCGTTAAGGTAAAATTTTATTTTATTGACTTTACACGGATAATGATAATTATCAAGCATTGAGCTTTAAATCTACTGATATGTTTTACAACGATTAATTATATCATTCGAAAGAATACGAATTATTTATTGTAGAATTTAATTCGATATTACTATTTTTCTTTTTTTGTCTTTTTTTCTTTTTCAAATCGAATCTCGTTGTTGCAAGACAATTATTATTTTCTACGAACCTCGATAAATAAGTCACATGAATATTATCGATCATATAATATCATGATCATATGAATTTTATACTTATTCTCGATAATGTATGTACGATATTATATCTACCCGTTTTCTCGTTATCCTTTGATATTCGACAAACAGGTAATTATTGTTTTTTTTTGTTTTATTTTTATTCAAACTATATATATATATATATATATATATATATATATATATATAAATTTTGCATTAGATTTTGTATATAGTATGCATGAACGAGAATATATCATGTTACATTTTAACTCGCCTTCCATCCTGTCACTTAATATCTCTATCTCGTAGTATCATTCATCGTCAGCATCATTTCCAGTACGTATTGGTGTATGTGACGTTCTTTGTATAAAGAAAATCAAATACGCTTTAAATTTAATTTTAGGGGATGTGATCGATTTTATAGCAAATACATTAATGATATTCGACGAAGAAACGTCCTTTCATATTTCCTCTTTCTTTCTTTTTTTTTTTTTTTGTTATCAAACAATATTCTCTCTGACTCATTTTATAGGTTGACTTTGACATCATTATATACATGGTACAATATTACGAACAAAAAAAATATACACATCAAATTATAACTTCGTAATATTAACGTCGAACAAAAATAAATAAGCATTCGTGAGTGTTGGTATTTTTTCTTTTCTCTCTCTCTCTCTCTCTCTTTTTTTTTTTCTTGAAAACCGAGAGAGAGAGAGAGAGAGAGAGAGAGAATATTATCATGATTCATTCCAACCGACAACGTTACAACAAATCATAAAAAAAAGGTGTCTAGATGAGATCACTCGCGTGTGTATACTTTTAATGTTAAATAAAGATAGACGAGATCGACGATCAATTGAAGGACAAATAAACATCTAATCAAAATGTATGACTAGGTATCTCGTGTATACGTATATAGACATATATATATATATATATATATATATATTTATTTATTTATACGGTGTATGGTACGGTGATTGAACCAGTAGAATTCGTTGTATCATTTGAAAGTTTTTAATCGAAATCATGATGAGAAATTTCGAGATTTCTCTTTATAGCTAGGGAAAATAGAGAGAAAATAGAGAAAGGAGAGAAGAGAGAAGGAAGATGGATAGAGAGATGAATTATTGGATCTTTTATTCCCGTGACAATTTGGAGTTAGTTAAAGCGGGTCAGAAACCTCTTCGCCCAGTTCGTACACCCTTCTTTAACTCGTGCTACTTACTTATGTACCTAACTCTCTAGTACAATTCCGGAGCTTCACCAGTCTCGATCGCGTCCTCAACTAGAGCACTGATTTTAATGGTGTACTCGTCATTTATGTGATTTTTTACGTCATTTTTCGAAATTCAAAATCGACGATCGATTCAATCTATTCGATCTATTCATTAAATAATTTTTATTTCTTTTATTTTTTTCGCTTCGGTTTTTTTTTTCTTTTTACTGCATTATTTTCTCTTTTTTTTTTCATTTGTATAATAAGGCATAGGAGAATCGTTAAAGTCGATTAATATCTTCAACAAAAAAATCGATTTATAATGACGACTGCGTCGAGAAGTGTTCTTCGTTGAATCGATACAGGACGTAATCGATATCATATGAACAGAAGAGAATGCAGAACAGTGCTTTTTATTTGGAGGTTGGCAGAGTTCTTTCATATATTTTTTTCTTTTTCTTTCTCTACCTATTTTTTTTTTTTATATTACAAATGTAAGAGTGTATATAAGGGGAGAAATATTAGAATTTTATTTCTTTTTTTTATTTTTGATTAAATATCGATATATACAGTGGGGGTTTACGTTTTCATCGAAATTAATTAGTATCGATAAAATAGATCAGATCGTTCGCGATACGAAGAAGATAGAAAAACGTTGATTCGTAATAACTTTATTCTATATTTTTAAGGACACCTGTTGCATTGCTTCTTTCCCTTTTAGACATTACTTTTCAAGCACTTTTATTTGCATATACTTAACCATGTATATATGTATGTATGTATATATTTATCATATATATATATAACTATTGATTCATCATTTATGTACGAATCGTCGATATAAATAGAGTTCCTATTTGTATGTTGGACCAATCAAATGTTGATTGCGAAAAGTGAATACGCAATAAAAGTTCAGATTGTCTCAAGACTCAATTCACTTTTACCTTTGCGCTGTATATACAAACTCGATTTAGTCTTGAGGTAATCGTTCTTAAAAAGAAAATAAATAAAATGTAAATAGTTAAAAATTGATTAGACATTCGTCGTTTTTATTTTTTTTTTTTTTGCAAACATTCGTAGAATTATTTTCGAATTAAAAAAAAAAATTCGATCGAACGATTTAATTGATCTAATAAAATAAGCAATTAATTTCTTTTTTATTTTTTTTTCTTCAGTCCGTTTTTTATTTTTCTTTTTTTTTTCTCCGATGAATTCTTTTCTGCACGTATCAATTATTTCTTATCATCGATATGAGTTTATTAATCTTATTATGAAACGATACGCACAATATCTAAATTAGCTAAGATTATCGTAATGTGATCCGGAATGAGTTCTTAAATATCACATGGTTATCGTCGGCGCACATAAGAAATAGCATTTGATAAAAAAAAGATCGAGAAAGAAAATATTTTATTAGAATTCTAAACCCAAAATTATGTTCGAGAAAGCAAAAAGCAAGCAAGCATGAGGATCAACGAAAAGGCTGCTCGGAGAATATATATATATTCGAATTTAGAATGGCTCGATTCTATTTTCGAGCTATCTTCTTACTCTTGAATTTCTGCGCGAACGGAATAAATTATTATATTTTACTATCTCGTATGGTTTCTTTCTTATTCAAAAGGGATTATCATCGAAAATTATAATGAATTCATTTGAAAATACGATGCTCGATATGATTCCTAATAATTTCAATACGTAAGGACGATCGTTATATTGTACTTGAATCATTTCACAAAAATTACAATCTTTATATATATATATATAAAAAATATAAAAAATATATATTTTATATATATATAAAATAAGAAAAATATATTCTTTTTTCGTATTGCAATAAAATGAAATATTTCATACGATCTCGAGTATATTTTTAAAAGCATTTCTTTGCAATGATATTATTGTTTGTACGACTGACTTAATTTTCATATAAATTATTATTTTTTTTTTCTTATCACTCATATCATATATATATATATTTATATATATATATATTATACATATACTGTAATAATTTTGATATGGTAAAGTTATAATATGCTGATTGGCGAGAGAGAAAAGTATGTAAATATTATTTCTCGTTATCTAACAATTTTAAAGGAAATCTTTGGTCGTCGTTAAAAACAAATATCGTGATTTTTCGTTCAAATTCGTCGTATGCATATGTAAATAAAAAAAAAAGAAAAATTATAAAAATTAGAATAGTTCAATCCAAAAATAATTGGCGAACGTTTTAACGATTCGAATGAATTATTTCTTACGAAAAAAATTCGTCAACGAGGAGAGAACCACACCGTGACATTGATTTTAGACGAAGAGGAGAAGAAAAAGAAAAGAAATAAAAAAGAAAACAAACTTTCCGATATATCGAACGAACTCTGCGTCACGAGCTGGATGTAACGTGTGTTCATCCATATTGTAAATAAAACATAGCGTCCTCGTGCTTGGCGGTGAATGTGGACGATGATAATGCTTTTACGAATTGGCTGCTGACGTAGGCATATTAGCAGTAGCGTATGTAAAAAGAAAGAGAGAGAGAGAGAGAGAGAGAGAGAGAGAGAGAGAGAGAGAGAGAGAGAGAAACTTTGAAAGAAGGACATATGTAAGTATCAAACGTCGAATATAACGGAGAAAAAGAAACAGAAACGTGATGCTCCTTAATATAAAACGATAGATAACAAAGTGTGGTAAAAGAATAATAAATTAAAATACGCAAAAAAAATATTTCAAAAAGAAAAATGTACGTGTGTGTGTGGCTGTGTGTAGAGTAAGAGAGAAAGAGAGAGATAGATATAGAGATAGAGTTTTAACGAGGAGAACGAGAAGCGGAAGAAGGGATTTGCAAAGAGAGAACGAGAGAGGAATATGTTCTCTCTCTCTCTTTCTCTCTCCTTCTATCGTCGTGTGTCGTCATTATCGTCATCGTCGAGTTTCTCCTCCTCTGTAGGGTATCACGAGGCAAACCTCGGTGCTCTTTCAGTCTCGTCGTGACTTTCCTGCGTGACGCGTCTATTTGTTCATTCTATCGAGTGCTCAAACGTGTGCGTCTCTCTTTCTCTCCCTCTGTTTCACGTTCCTTCTTAGGAACACGTGTTTAACGCGTGTGCCTGTGCTTATAAAACGTACTTCTTATCAAACCATTCTCGTGTGTTCTTTTAGACGATATTTTGTGAATTATATTGTTAATATATATATAGACATACACACATATATAATATATACATATGTAGAAATAGAGACGGAGATAAGGACAGAAAGACAGAGAAAGAGAGAGAGAGGGAGAAAGAAAGTGATATAAAAAATATTCATATATATAGACAAAAGCTCGTGTCTTTGCTCCTTCTTCTTTACAACTTCCGGATGTCATCGTCCTTGTTCGATTTACATCATCATCGATAACAAGACACGTGCCAGTGATCGTCAGCATGTCCGTACGTTCGTACCTTTCCTCTTGTGACCGAAAAGAGAACGATAGACTGAGAGAAAAAAATAGAAATAGAGATAGAGATAGAGATAGAGATAGAGATAGAGATAGAGATAGAGATATCTTCTCTCTTTTGACCTAACCTTGGCTCTTGGTTCAGACACTGGCGTCATATATTTTGTAACACGACCTTGAACCACCATTTCTCCTTCCTCAAATCAATTCTAATCACTCTAATTAACGAATTCTTTCCGAAAAAGATATTAAAAAGGAAAAAGAGAATATAAAGATAACGATAATGATGATGACGTTGACAATGACGTTGACGATTTTCGAACGTGAAATTATTTTGTTTTGAGACTTCGACGATTAACAATCAACTCGATTTCTACGTAAGAAAATCGATTTGTTTTTTAATCCTACGGTTTCTCTTTCTTTTTTTTTTTTCTTTCTTTCCTTCTTGTTTTGTTGTTTACTTAAGTCAAAGAAAAAAGAAGAAGAAGAAGAAGAAGAAGAAGAAGAAGAAGAGGTCAATCGATCTCTTTTATTTATCACAAGGGTTATCGTTTTCATGATGCGTATACGAAGCTGGCAACGATAATGATTTTGCACGAGGAAAACACCCTCGACGCTATTTTCTCTGCTAAAAATTTCTTCGGGTCGACCCTGAAAGTCGTCGTTGGTGTATATCGTGTATAGTGAGCGCGACGCGTGGCACAAGACTTACATATAATCGTCGTTTTCTCGTCTTCGTCTTCGTCTTCGTCTTCCTTATCGATCTAAGAAATCGATATCAGAAAAAAAAATAAAATGAAATGTAATATTCAGATTTTATAAGTACGGTTTTCTTGTTTTTTTCTTTTTTTTCTTTTTTCTTTTTTTTTTTTTCCCTTAATAATCCGAAAGATAGTATACACGATAATTAAAGTTCATGCTTGACAATAGTTAAGAATAGAATTTTTTTGTAATACAAAGAACGATAAGAAAAATATGAAACGAACGGAACATTCAAGTTACGTCTTCTTATTAATTTCTGAATTCTTTCTTATTCGTTGTAAAGTTAATTCATCGATCGAACGAAATGATTTTGTTGATTTTGTTTCGGATCATCGATCGAATTCCGTTTGTCTGTGGTGTATACAAGAAGATTATTAATATCTATCGTATTATCGATTTCTTTTTTTCTTTTCTTTTTTTTTTTAGCAGGAAAAGCAAGTAAAAGAATTTATATTTTTATTTATAAAATTTTTTTTTTCCGGAGAGTATTTTCATACTCTTTAATATACCGAGATTTTTGAGAGAAACTTTTTTGGAATATTGAAATATGCGAAAGGAGTATTGAATCTTATCGATGACACTTGAGTTTTGCGTTATTGCGAAACGGCAATTTGAAAAGCTCTTTTAAAAGACTGACAAAACTCAACATTTCTATTTCATTGTGTTCTTATCACACACACACACACATATATTTGAAATTTCTCTGTATAAATCGATAATGATGTAGATACTTGGGTAACTTTTATTCAACGAAACGATCGTCATCAATGTTGCGTCTTATAAAACCAGTCTTATTCGATGAAAAACGGTATAGCATTCTGCACACTCGTACACGTGAGCTTCTTTCATCCATTAGACCATGTTCGCAATCGGATTACAAGGTTGCAAACTTGTAATCACTGTCATGGCTGTGTCATCCTGACATGGGTACTATTCGTATCAAAGCATATTGCATATTTATGGAATAAGATATTCAAATATGTACATACATATATGCATACATACATACATATATACATACATAAAATTAGTTCATGAGAAATTACTTTTTGAGAAAAAAGTTTAGTCATTTTTTTTTCTTTTCTTTTTTTCTATCGATTTCTTCTACCTCGATTTCTTTTATCGTACCTTCTCAATCGATTTCGACTAATTTTCAGATATCAGATTTCGAGAATATTAAAAAAAAGTATCATTTGGTCAAAAACGAGATATTTAAGAAATACATTTAAGAATTTTTATGTTGACATCGATTTAATTTTCTCGTTGCGAATGAACGAACTTATTATCTTGAGTTCCAATGTTTTAACCTTTGATCAATCGAGGTCAATGTTGTATCGACGTTCAATTTATTATATCGTTGACCTCACACCATTCTGATTAACTGTCGATTAAATGTCGATTTTTATTAGTATCTTTCATAATGCATATTTATTCATTTAAAGTAGATTGTATTATCGGGACCTTTAAAAAAAAAAAGAGAGAGAAGAAGAAAAAGAAAGCAAAAGAAGAAGAAAAAACTAAATTATCTCTTTTAATAGAGACGAACGAAGACGATGAAAATGACGATTATACTTGTTCGTACAAGTCCAGAGATAATTTCCTCGAGATTTTTACCTTTCTAAGCGAGCACTTTACGTAATTAGCGTAGAATCGAAATGAATGCGGCACGAATTGCGGTAATTGCACTCTCGGGAAAACAGAGTCCTGAAATAGACATATTGATAAATAAATGAAGCATAAACTTAGTTTATACTGTCAATCACATCTAACAAAATTTTCAAGTTACGTAAAATTGTTCTGAAATATCAATTGCGTTATATATTCTTTATTTAATTGTTAACATTTCTTATTTGTTTTCTATTTAATTTTTAACATTTCTCATTAGATTTCTTCGAAAGCCAATTTTGAATAGATACTTTAAAAGTTTAAAAAGAAAAAAGAAACTCGTTAAATTTTATTTCCGGATTATAAAGTTATACAGATTTGATTATTCAAAGATTTAAAGACCCTTAACATTTTCCAAATGTTGCATTTTTCGAAAATAAAAATAATCAACGTGTCGTTTAGCTTTTAATTAGATCGTAACTCGAGTGAAATGTTAAAAAACAACGATTTTATATCGACCGTATATATTTATATGTACATACATAAATGTATATAAACTTTCAAATGAAATTAACGATACATACGTATATACTCTATTAATGATAAATATTTAAGTAAGATTTTTAACGAACGTTTCTTTTTTTTTTTTTAACTTTTTTACTTGTACACAAATTTTTCTTTATTTTTCAAACGATCGAAAGAAAGATCGAAATCGAGTGTAATCTCGAAACAAAATAACAAGTAAATTTGTTAGACCTCGATAAGGTCGCATGTAAGATCGTAAAGCGTGAATGAAGCTTATACGACAATGGCATTCGTTTATACTAAGTCAGGGTCGATTCACGTAACATCGTATAAAATAACAGTGGCGTAGAACTGATATTATTGCGATAGGTACATAATTGTAAATTGGACACAAATTACATACAATTTCATGTTCACGGTGCCTGTCGAAACGAACTACGAGTAAAAATAGAACGAGACGAATCGTTGCAAAATATTAAATAACCATTTTAACAAATTATACGATATTCTCTGGGAGGTTTCTTTTCTTTTTTGTTATTTCGTTTCTATCTATCCTAAGTGATATAATAATAAAACGGATATAATTATAGATCATTGTCTATGATCGTCTTAGATATGTCATCTGTTTTCTTGGCGAATATTCACGAGATTTCTCAATTTTTATATTTTTTTCCTTTTCTTTTTTTCCTTCCTTCTCTTAAAAAAAAAAAAAAAAAAACTAAAAGATCATCGTCCATGTAAGAAAATTTATTATTAACTCATTTTATATTTCAGGGTTCCGGATATTTAAAACGTGCGAACAACGATCGCCTCTATGAAATCTTTAACCAGGTAAGGAAACAAAAGTAAATGTATGTGAAAGTTAAATATATATTATGTGTTGGAACATGTTCACGAGGATCATATGATATCACGTTGCTCGTATTTATCTATCTATATGTATATATATATATATTAAAACTGCCAAAATGTTAAATGTCTCGAGTTCATGAACGTTTTCATAGAACGTTTAAAGGTCAAATTACGATGTATTCTTTACAATTCTATATAGGAACATTTGAAACATTTGGTCAAGGTATTATATTGATCCGCTGATATGATGTGACAACTGTTGCCTAGAATTTTTAAATGAATTTGAATTGAGTCATTCGTATCTTTGTATATTCCTTCAAACGTCGATAATTAATTTTAATTTTGTTCTCTGACAAGTTACGTGAAACTTATCGTTAATATTTAAGTTAGATAGATTAAAGTTGTTCGATATTACTTTAGAAAATATCGTTAGGGGAAAGAAAAAGAGAGATAACATATATCCTGTAAAAAATTTTTAAAGAAAGTATTATAACACATATTACGCCCACGTTATATTATTCTACGAACACGAATATTTGGGTGTGGCTGTTTCTCAGTGAAGGCATCTTACATAATATCGGTAAAGCCAATGCCGTGACTGCAACGTTTGCTCTCGTGAAAGAATATTACGAAGTAACAACGCGGAGATATGTGATGATATAAGCGAACTTAATATTTTGAAGATTTTTTTAATAATGACGAATTACGATTAATATAATATAAGACGAACGTATTATCGTTTTCATCCGGTAAATTAATTTTCTTTTTCTTTTACTTTTTTTTGTTTTTATTTCTTTTTTGAACGAATGAAAGAATTAAGTGAACTACGTACACGTTCTGTATATATCAAATAATCGTGGGATTGATCGATCACGAACATTTTCAAATAGTTAATAATTTCTTTCGATTTCGTACACGTAATCCAATTATTTTTTCATAATAATTCATATATTTTTTCCTTCTCCAATCACAGTATGCCACGCAGGAGAAGAATGGCGAGAGGTTTATGACCTCATCCGATTTTGTACGCAGTTATCTTGGTCTTTACACGGATGTTGACTATAATCCTGACTCCGTCAATTTGCTCGCTGGAATCGTCGATACTAGCAAAGATGGGTGAGTTGTCGAATGATATTTTTTCTTTTTTTTTTTTTTCTTTTTTATTTCATTTTTCTTTCTTTTTTTCTATAGTTAAGTAAAACAGATATTGATAATGTTTAAGATAACTCATTGACATACGATAAGACCCAAGTGGTTTGATTAATCAACTCGTTATAGTGCTTTATGAATTTCAAAGACGAACAATAATTCGAATGTTAATTGGAAAATATTTATGACATGTCAGTTGTATATGATACGTTAATATTGATTATTATAGAATTTTATCGATTAAAATTTATCGATCAAATCGAATGAATCGTAACGTGAAATTAATTTCGATGTACATAATAAAAAGTTAAAAAAGAGATCGATCTCCTTCCTTCAATGATACTTTCAAAGACGAACAATAATTCGAATGTTAATTGGAAAATATTTATGACATGTCAGTTGTATATGATACGTTAATATTGATTATTATAGAATTTTATCGATTAAAATTTATCGATCAAATCGAATGAATCGTAACGTGAAATTAATTTCGATGTACATAATAAAAAGTTAAAAAAGAGATCGATCTCCTTCCTTCTATGATACTTTCAATCTTTACAATTAAAGTTTGGAATTATCGGACGATGGTTGAGGGTCGTGATTAAATCATTGGCAGGACCGATCATTGTGGGGGCGAACCTACTGGATAACGAAGCTCTGATAAAGCTTTATTTTCATCGAAGCGAAGACTTACGATGTCGTCAACATCTATCTATAATACGTCAAGCTTAGAGCTCTGTGTTTATTTATAATACGCACGTATTGACTTCCATCGATCCATTTATTTCATATGCGGTTTACTTCACTCTACCAATTTCATTAAATAAATAGGTTGAACCGTATAATTAGATCACCTTTACTTACTTGTATACTTAATTTGTTTTTTTTTTATTTTTTTTTTATTTTTTATTATTATTTTATTTTATGTCATTTTATTTTATTTTAAGTTACTACGTTAATGGAGAGAAAAAGAAATTATCTTAATTCCAAAGTTTAAGAGCAACAGAATATTTTTTAATTAATCTCGTGTAAACGATTCACCTTGTATATTCGTTTGTTGTTATATGATATAAACCCATAAATATGTTTTTTTTTTTTTTTATTATTTTATTTTCGTTGATTACATAGAAGATTCTAATCAAAAGTAATTTACACAATTATATTATAAATAAATGAAAAAAAAAGAAGAAAAGAAAAAGAAAGTAAAATATAATGACGTGGTCTATCATTGTTTTATTCACAGACTCATATCCTTCACCGAGTTTCAAGCATTTGAAGGCCTACTTTGCGTCCCGGATGCGCTATATAAAACAGCATTTCAATTGTTTGATACTAATGGAAATGGAATGGTTGCATTTGGTGAGATTCTTTTCTTTCTTACGATTATTGTCATTTTACACGTCGTAATAATAATTCTTTTTAATTTAAAAAAAAAAATCCACAGACGAGTTCGCTGAGGTGATGCGTAAGACAGTGTTACATCAAAAGATGCCATTTAATATGGATAGCAGTTTCATTAAACTTTATTTCGGAAAAGATAAGAGCAGGCTCATTAGTTATGCAGAATTCAGTCAATTCCTACACGTGGGTATCTTTTTTCTTTCTTTTTTATGTATTTTTTTTTTTTTGTTTCTTTTAAAATTTTCTTTATAAATGAGATCTGAAATTTAAATGAGCTTTTATTTTTGCAGGACTTTCACGAGGAATATGCCACGGAAGCATTCAAAAAATTCGATAAAGATGGCACGGGTTTCATTACGGCAGTAGATTTTCAAGATATCATGCTCAGTATTAAAAGCCATTTACTGACAAAAGACGTGAAGGATAACTTGATAGCTGTAAGAATTCAAATTTATATTTATATTTATATTTATGTTTCCTAAGAATAATATATAAAAGCGATAATATTTTATACGATAATCATGTAGGCAATCAGTACGGGACAAAGTGGACGAAAAGTAAGCTTCCCATATTTTATGGCGTTCAATTCGCTTCTCAATAACATGGAACTTATAAAACGTATTTACCTGAACGCGACCAATGGCCATAGATATCAAGAAGTTAGCAAAGGTATATAGTATATTTATATACGTAAATACAAAGCTTGATCGATTAGTTGATAATAAAATTATCAATTCTCTCCGTTGATATAATTTCTATTTTTGAGAACGTTTCCTTTTCCTTTTCAGAGGAATTTCTTCATTCTGCACAAATGATGTCACAAATAACTCCACTCGAGGTGGACATCCTTTTTCACCTATGCCATTTACTCCATCACACTGGGTAAGTATCTTTTCTCCTTGAAAATGAAAGCCCTATGACTATCGGATGATAAATCGTTTAAAGAGGGTACGTGGAAGGAGTAGGTACGTGGTTGAGATATACGATAGGAAATAGATACGTGTGTATAAAGACGTGTAAAAGAAAGATATAGATAAAGAGAGAAAGAAAGAGAAAGAAAGTGTGTGTGTGTGTGTGAGAGAAAGAAAGAGAGAAATGAATGCATGCAAACAAATTGAAGGATTTAGCTCGTGTTCAAGAAAAAGTTCTCGCTCTGCCTACCTACGTACTTACCTTCCACAAAAACCCGATCAATATTCAATATGAAATCACGTAATGCTATCGTTGCACCAGCAAGCATACTTCGTCATCATCCAAATGTCCAGTGTCTCGTTCTTGGCAAAGAAGATGCAGACTACTACTATACTCGAACCAGAGAGAATTTCATTCCTAATCTATCAATCAGTCAATCAGTCAATCAATCAATCAATCAATCAATCAAGCAATCAATCAATCAATCAATCAATCAATCAATTGCCTTCTTTATACCTAGAAAGCTTTATTATTATTCTTTTGTATCAAACACACTTACCGATTTTTAATTATCCGAGCCCAAGTCCAAGGGAATTTTCTTTATTGTAAAAAACATTTGTTTACGTGTTTACGCTGCCCGGATCAGAACTACGGAAGATGACGAGGCAGATTCGCGGTTTGGGTGCGTCCTTTGTATTACAGAATATTTCCGCGCTATATAAGATATGTTGTCATCCATATATACATACATATATACATATATACATATATATATATATATCATATACATATATATATATATACACATACACACATGTATGCATATATAACATTTGTCACATCACATTTTCTTTAGCATCTATTTTTAGGACGATCTACTTATTAGTAGTTACACACACACATCCATGGACACTAATGATATATATATATATATTTATATGTATATATGTGTGTATGTATGTATGTACATATATAATATATATATGTGTATATATATATATATATATTATATATATATACACACACCATATATTGTCTCTCTCGTGTTAAAACAAATAACGATTAAGGAACGTACTGGCAGGACATTAGTATTGCTTGAAGCAGTGCCATCGACGTCCATCTACCTTTTTAATGATCTTTTTATGTTTCTTTCCCCTGTTTCGCTTGTCGCTTCAGCAACGATGTCTGTATTGAGCTCGCATTTTCTGGGATTTCAGGAAAATTGTATACAATGATCTCGTGGCTATTACCCCTGAGCAGTATTTCAAGCAAATAACAAAACGTCTCGCTGAGATTAAGGCGGTGTCGGTAAGTGTGGTGAAAGAAGTATCCGCTGCCGAGTGACAATGGAATTTTGCCCGAAATCTACGTGAATCAGCGTGTGAGGTGTTTCATTCAATAGCGAGTACCATTGCTTTTCAGAGCCCGGAGGAGCGTGGCGTTGTCGTTCAAATTCTTGAGAGTGGATACCGATTTGTACTCGGATCTATCGGCGGAGGTACGTTCTAGCGCGATGTTCAACATTTATCAAATGATCATATACCACACCTTCGCATTCTTCGTTTTTCACTTCGTAGGTTCTACTTTACAGATATAAATCCGAGACAAGATCAATAGAATTCCGACAGTGTGCGGCTAATAATACCTTCTTTCTTCCTCTTTATATCATAAATTTGATTGATTTTCAACTATCAACATATAGTTCCTTTTCGTACTTGTTTCATTTTCTTTCTTTCTTTTTTTTTATTTCGTTATTTTTTTTTCTTTTCTCTCTCTCTCTCTCTCTCTCTCTCTATATATATATTTTTTTTTCATTTGTTCTTTTATTATTTTCTTCATTTTATTTTCTCTCCAGTTTTTTCTTTTTCTTTTCTTTTCTTTTTTTTTGTTCAACCACGATCGAGCACCATATTATTATACATATGTTTCATGTACAATACAACCATTCAGGCATGTTGACAACTTATTACAAAATGTTCATTTGCATTTGCAATCTCATCGAGAATTTCTTTTTTTTAGCTGTTGGTGCTACCGTGGTGTATCCCATCGACCTAGTGAAAACACGATTGCAGAATCAAAGGACTGGATCTTTCATTGGGGAACTGATGTACCGAAACAGCTTCGATTGTTTGCGAAAGGTTGGAATCGAAAAGTCTCGCCGTGTAACACCGTCTACATTGTTAATCATGAAGATGGTATTTTGCGTTTGACAGGTCATGCGACACGAAGGCTTTTTTGGCCTTTATCGTGGCTTATTACCCCAATTAATGGGCGTAGCGCCGGAGAAAGCGATCAAGCTTACGGTTAATGATTTTGTAAGAGATAAGTTTATGGACAAAAATGGATATTTACCGCTTTATGGTGAAATTATATCTGGTGCTTGCGTAAGTATTTTTGTTTCAATTGTTAGTGAAAAGAAATAAAAAAAAAAAAGAGAGAGAGAGAAGAGCTATTTTCCTTTTACATATTTTATAAGGAATTCAAAAGAATTATTTAAAAGATTATATACACACAGATATATGTATATATGTATATCTCTTACCCTGTGTAGGCTGGAGGATCTCAGGTCATTTTCACGAATCCTTTGGAGATCGTGAAAATTAGATTACAGGTTGCTGGAGAAATTGCTGGAGGTACGAAAGTTCGAGCATGGACCGTGGTTAAAGAATTAGGTCTATTTGGATTATATAAAGTGAGTACGGAAGATAAATATTTATCTATATTTTGATGGATAAATTTTAATGAAAAAATGTTTCTTTTTCCTTTTTATTTTTATTTTCGTGCTCTACGATCCCCAGGGTGCTAAAGCATGCTTTCTACGAGACGTACCGTTTAGTGCAATTTACTTTCCTATGTATGCTCATACAAAAGCTAAATTGGCCGATGAAGGAGGATACAATACTCCCTTATCTCTTCTATTTTCTGGTGCAATCGCTGGTGTACCTGCGGCAGCGCTGGTCACTCCTGCAGATGTAATAAAAACTAGATTACAGGTATGTAAATTAAAAATTATATCAATCAACCAAATGATTTTCAAGTAAATCAATATTTCATATTTATATTATTTATATTGTTTAATATTTCAGGTCGTTGCTAGAGCAGGTCAAACGACGTACACCGGTTTACTCGATTGTGCCAGAAAAGTTTATAAAGAAGAAGGTGCCAGAGCATTCTGGAAAGGAGCTTCAGGTATGTCTCATTCATATGAGATTATTCTAGTCGTGATTGTTTTTATATATATATATTTCTTTTAGCCCTTTGTAAACCTCGTAATACATAAAATTATTCAGATATAGCGTAAAAATGAAGATTCATGTAGCATCGTTTTCCTTTTTCTAATTTATGTTTTTTGTTTCGCTTTTTATTTGCTTAGAGATATAGATTTTTTTATATTATATTTAAGTACAATATAATTTTCTGTGTAATATATCTGTGATGATCTTGCATTATATATATATATAAAATTAATACATTATATAATAATCATTAGTAATATGATCGTTAGATATTTATTAGCGTTAGATATTTCAATCTGTAATGCATTCCATGTATCATTTAATTGGCATTATTGTTAGGAAAATATAAAAATGTATTATGTTAAATATATATATAAAATAGATTATTATTTTCAACATAGAGATCGTATTATCAGCGTATCAGGGTCGATAAATATTAGTTTTAGTTGCATTATTATATTTGATTCTCTCTCTTAAGTCACTTTAAGACATTCTAACGGTTGGTAATATATTTTGATCTGGTCGATTGCATGCACGGGGAATTGGCCCTGCTGCATCCTTCGACCATTCTTCCTCCCCAATATGACCTGGCCACTTACTTCTCAGTAAGTACACTCTGCCTATCTCTCTTTCTGTCTGTTTCTATGATTTCTTGCCAGTCCTTTTTTGTTCCAATTTCACTGCCACTTTATCATTTACATATTATATATATATATTTAGCGTGATTATTGAGTGCAATGTAAAAAATGATTGGTTTTCTTTCTCTTTTTTTTCTTTCCTTTTTTTTTCTTTCTTTCTTTTTTTTTTTTTTAGTTTCATGTGTATCACTATTTATATTTTTATCATTATAATTACAGCCACATCAATGCATATAAATATACGTCACACATGTCACGGAATAATCGATTTAAACGAACTATTTTAATATCAAATAAAATAATATTTAAATCATTATGCTATAACACTCATCGATCACATTTTCAATAAAAGATTAACAACGGTGATGTTTGCATATTTATATATATATATGTGTGTATATATACATTATATATACATATATATATATATATATTTATTAAAAATCTTTATCTAGACAAAGAATAATAAATAAGAAATCCTGAATAGTGCCTTGTAGACCCTATATACAATAATATAATATTAATTTGAATAAATTAAATTTTTTGTTATTTTACAGCACGAGTATTCAGATCCTCTCCGCAATTTGGTGTCACACTCTTCACGTACGAGTTGCTGCAAAGGTTGTTTGTAGTTGATTTTGGAGGATCGTAAGTATATTCTTTAGTCAAGATTAATTAATAAATTGTGTTTTATGTTATTGTTATTTGCTTAAAAATTCCATGTGCATGCAATGAAAATGAAAATAACTATATGAAGCATCTGTATTTTATATATATATATATATATATATATATATATATATATATATACACATATATATATTAAAGTACCATATAAGATAATATTTGCAAATGCAATAATATTAATTACTAATATCGTATCAATATATAATCGCTTAATTCGTTGTTCTGACATTAATTTGTTTTAATTAATATTATATATACATATATATTAATGAGAATTATTATTATTTTTTATATATTGAGAATTGATTTCTTCAAATCGATTCACACATTGATATGTGATACGTTTGAAAAATATTCATGTATCATTGGTATACTGTAATTTTTAATTATCACATGGAATAATATTTTGATATGTGCATAAACAATATATATAATAAAATTTATGATTATCATGTTATTGTTGTAATTATATTGTATTGATAGACATGGAACCTGATTATGTTCACATATTTATTAATGAAATATATTTAATTCATCTACCTGATAAATTGAAATAATTATATATGTAAGATCTTAATATGCATGTGACTTTTAATTTTGCTTTATTTGTGCTTTAATTAAACATGTATTAATAGTAACGTATAAACTTTTGAAATTCGCTTAATATGCTTATAATAATAATGTACATTTGCAGTACTGTTGCTTGAAAGGTATATGATATTTAATACATTGAAACAAGAGTTTGTAAAAATAATTTTCTAATAATAAATATTACTTGCAGTCGACCAACAGGGTCAGAACAAAGGGTGCCCGCTACAGGATTAGTAGATGAAATACGATCAACAAATCCAGATCACATAGGTGGCTACCAAATAGCTTTACCCATCTTTACGGGTATAGAGAGCAAGTTTGGTCTATGTCTACCCAAGTTCCAAACAGTGACTATTCAACATAAACGGCAAGCCAAAGGGCAGTAACACCATTAGCTAGAAGATAAGCTTGTAGCAAACCCTGCCATAATAGCATACAAGTATCATTGGCTGATTGCTCCATCTAATTCCAAGATTGCGAAGAAAAAATGATACAACATTCGATGATAAAATTTATCTTGTTCTTCTTTATCAACAGTGGTTTGATCTTTACATGCTAACTCTATTCCGTGACTATTTGTGGTCAATATAAAATGGAACATTAACTAGATCGTCAAATACACTATATAGGCTTAAAATTAATAAGTCTACAAAATATGTAGGATCCATAGACTAATTATCTAATAACATTGGCAGTACGTAGAATAGCTATAGCCTATGCCAGATAGCCATGTATCGAGCTATATGATAATGCTGAAAGTATCTATTTTTATTTATTTTAATATTGCCTATATACTTGTTATACATGTGTGTGTGTGTCTATATATATATATATATATATATATATATATATATATATATATATACATACAAATATTTAGTCAATTTTTATTTTCATTTTTTATGATATAAATTGTTACTTAACAATTTTATTTAAGAAAATATTTGGCACCCACGACTATTCAGTGTTATCAAAGAATCTCTAAACAATTGGAAAGGCTTTTATTTTGTATACGTTTGCACAATAAGATAATCAAATATGAACACATAATATAAAAAGGTAGTTTCATAATATCATATAATGATCGAAAGAAAACATAATAATCTTATCTACGTATTATTCAATGTCAGAACACTAACGTTATTTCATTTCTTGAAGTGACATTCGTGAATTCCATTCATAAAGTGTAGATATATGTCGAAAAAATGAATTCTATCTTTCACCGTACTTACATAACTTGACAATTACAACACTGATAATTGGAATGATTAAAAGTCTATAAAAAAAAAAATTTATATCTATTTAATAAACGAATACAATTTTGTATCGTATCATTAAGAAATTTTGATCTTTTTCGTTTATAATGAATATATAAATATTATATCTGAAAGTAGATCGAACGATATTGTTTGAAAATAGCATTCTACTTGTAGCTCTTCTCTCTTCTAGTCGTCATTGCCGTTTTTAACTTGACTTATACATGGATATATATATATATATTTTAGTCTATGGATCCTATGTCTGTGATGATTCTATTCGTTCAAAAAATATTGAACAAAATACAGAATTGTTTCGATCGGAAAATACAAATATAAAATGATGCACGAGATTTCGATGCTTCGTATGATTAATTTGTAAGAATAGTTTCTATACGAAAGCTTTATAAAAAGAAAAAAAAAAAAAGAAAACACGTTATGTCGAACTCTTATAATCGTATTTCAATTTTTTGCACGCTTCGGACTGATTTTTATAGTACGATCGCATCATAGGATGGAGCGATAAATATTATTACGAACAATATAAAGTAACTGAAAATATCTGATCCATAAAACACGACACACAGCCAATCTTCTTTGCATTTCATACGTAAATACGTTTAATTAATTATGTTATATAAAAAAAACAAAAAAAAAGAAATAAAAAAATAAGTCTACACATCATAAGTTCCATCGAATTGACACAAAACTGCAGGATGTTATCGAAGGAGCTGTTAAAAGAAACAAAACAAAAAAAAAGGAAAAAAAAAATATGAAAGAAAAGAAAGTAAAAAAAAAAAAAAAAGAAATAAACGATCTTTTTATATATAAATTGCGACTGAAAGTTGCGCTCGATGTATTTTTCTTTCAACATTTATTCAACCGGTTTCGTTTAATAATTATCCGTTAGATATATAATTAATAGAGATATTTCTGCTGGCTAATCGTCGAAAGGCCTGAAACATATTTTGATGTTCCCTCCTGTAACCAGTTCGATATCTTTACGGATAAACCAAAATAAGTGTATATCCATACATCGGAAAGAAAGAAAAAAAAAAAAAAAAAAAAAGAAACTCGCAAACGTATAGTTAGTTTTAGGATGTTACTTTCTTACGACTACTTTGTACTACCTGCTTAGAAATGCAGATACAAAGACAGCGTATGAAATTGCATTCTTTCAATTGTCCAAGACTCGAATGCTGCTGAGTCAGACTTAATCGCAACTGTTGTACTATCGCCATACGAAAAAAAAAAAAAAGAAAAAGAAAAGAATTAAAAAGCATTCGTTTCTATTATCAAACTAATTCGTTCTTAGTTAATCTCGTATTTTATAAAAAAAAAAAAATAAAAAAAAGAAAGAAAGAAAAAAGAAGAAAAAAAAAGAGAGAGAACAAAAACGCAAATTACTTATTCGTAAGAAATTAATAACTACTAGGTGAATCCGTTCGAATTAAAACAAACAAACAAATAAACAAACAAACAAAAAAAAGGAAGAAAAAAGAAAAAAAGAAAAAAAATCTCTTTCGTAGATCTCATTTACGAATATGTTAATAAAACTTAAGAATATGTATAAGCAGACACGGGAAAGATATTTTTAAGAGTTCAACTCGCAAAATCGAAGACGGCAAAACAAATTGATAATTCACTTTATTACTCGCAATCGTGTATCGCTTTTTCGTGTGTATCAATATACAAAAAAAAAAAAAAGATAGGATAGGTGGAAAGAAAGACACAACAACAAAAAAAAAAAGGAATAAAAACAACAGAAACAATCATCCTTATCGTTGAATCAGTAGTAAAAGAGAAAAAGGAAAGGATTCTGATATCGAAACGGGATGTCGATGCAGAAAAATGCGTTTGTTTGACGGTATATCGAAATAAAATAAGTCCAAAATAATATTTTCCCTCCGTCTGTGCGTGAATCTAAATATTATTGAACCGTCATGGCTCTCGTTCTCTCGCTGGCGCGAATATCCTCGAATAAATGTAAATAGGAAAGTAACGTAAAAGAGTTAATCATCGAGAGAGACTACTAGAGAAAATACATACGTAAGGAAAATGTGTAACGAGCGAAATGGGATTCGAGCCCAAAATTGAAACATTTTTCGGCGCCGTTCGTTCGTACAAGTCGAGTGAGTTTGACCACTTGTTTATTATTATTATTATTAGATTGCTAAAAAAGGAAACGAAAAAAAAAGAAGAAATATTAAGAAATAAAAAGGAAAGAAAGAGGAAAACAAAAATAGAGAACGAAACACGGTATGGACTGGTTATATTTACAAAAGCATCTTCAACTTTATCGCTTAAAATGTACATATACGCATACGTTGCTATGTAATATGCAAAACAATGTATGTACATACATATATGTTTCAACCCTCTGCATATATATATATATGTATGTGTGTGTGTATATATATATATATGTTTTTTCGAGAATACATCGTCGACATTTTGCTAAATCTCGATATTATTTTATTTTGATAAATCACACTTTCTCTTAAAAACATTTTCTTATCGCGAACCTTCACTTATACACTTATTACAGATAATATAATTATCGGCATTATTATTATCGACCTCACATTATCGCTGTCTCGTCTGATCATTATATTATTAATGTTGCTAACGATACCTAATTAAGTAATAGAAAATTTATATCATCGTATGCATCTACAGAAAAAAAAAAATCTCTTTTTGCTTTGATATAGCGACTAAACTTATATGAGTATGGGAAGAAATCTTCTATTGAAAGGGCTACAACATTTAGGTGAGATTGTCGTTGAAAGGGTTCTAAAAACTGATTATCAGCTACCGTAACCTAATGGAAAAAAAAAAAATAATAATAATAAAATAAAATAAAATAGAAAAAAGAAAGGAAGAGAATGAAATAATAATAATAAGATACAATACAACGGTTCTATGACGATCATTTTCTTCTCAGACTCATAAGTTCTGATGGATATGATCAATGATATACATATTGAGATTGTAAAGACAATGGCTACGTAAAATGCACAAAGCTATATAATTAAAACAGGATTATATCTATTTTATGAAATAATACGAATTTAACGTAATACCGAGGAATTATATAAATATTAATAATAATAATAATAATAATAATAATAATAATAATAATAATAATAATAATAATATTAATAACAACAATAATAATAATAATAATAGTAAAGAAAAGAAAAAGCAACCAAAAACCAAAAAAAAAAAAAGAAAAAGAAAAAAGAAAAAGTAATCGAAGATTGAACATTGAAACGCATTCTATTTTATGGCAAATTATAAACTATTATAATTAAAACAGCTTCCACATAATTGATCGCCTCATATCCATTCGACACGCACGGTCGATTATCATCATCTGTAGGTCTTTACCCGTTGAGCGTCATAAATCCTCGATTATATCGAAATCGATTCGTGGTATGACGTTCTATGATCTGTGATTTTATTATCAGATTCTTAATGGTACATTATATCGAAAAGAAGGAAGGAAAAAAAGAAAGAAAGAAAGAAAGAAAGAAAAAAAAAACGATCATAGTTAGACAATTTGTGAATGCAATTCTTACGAGCCATTCGGTCGTATCTTTGATAATTTAGAATTTACCTCATTGCGGATTGTAAAGATTATACATACTTGTAAATCAAAACCTAATTGTGAATAATATCTAAGCTCTGTTGTGCATATATATTTTAAAATAAGAATAAATAATTATTTAAGTGACGGGCACTGTGCTTCTTCTGTATATTTTTAAGGATATATTCGTTCAAATATAAGTCGCAATTCGCGCTCTTAGCAGCATAGAGCGTTGGACCAATCAGGAGTATCGTAGAATATTCGAGCCAATAGCGTGAAGCGACACAGGCGCCACCACGATCGTTTCATTGCGTCGGTTGCCGGGAACGTTAACCGTGCGTGCGTGTTTTGAAATATTCATTTTTTACATTTTATAAATATTTTCATTCAAGTTTTAAAGACAATTTCGTGAAGTTTTCGTCGACGATTTGTCGAACAACAAATTGGTGCAACAATTTCGAGTTTAACTTCCTCAGTAAACGAATTGTAAGTCCTTTTCAGATTCTTATCCAGTACGACCGTTACGATGTTCATTTTTTTTGACCTTGAATTTTTTACTTCTTTTCGTTTGAATATTTCCGAAAGTGAATACATTGTTATACTTAAAAATTTCGCAAATTTTTATATTAGTTCATTGATACATGGGTACGAGTACGTATATACACAGTAAATTATGAAAATATCTTGATATATAAAAATATAAAGATGTGCATATATATATGTGTGTGTGTGTGTGTGTGTGTATGTGTGTATGTATATACGAATATAATCGTACGATATTGAAAAGACAAAATGGCAGAATATAACCTAATAGATTATCGTAAGAGTTATTCAGATTAGAAATGGAAATAATTCTGAATATATATATTTTTTTTATTTTTTTGAAATCATTCAATTAAAATTGCTTATTTTTTGCAATTCATATGTACGTACATAAGTTCATACATACATACACACATATATATATATAGAGAGAGAGAGACACACACACACGCGTATACATATACATATACACGAGTAAACACCCACCCACACACACACACACACACGTGTATATACACACATATACACGTTACACATACACATACACGCGCGCGCGCGTATATATATACACACATATATAATCTATCATGTTAT
This sequence comes from Vespula vulgaris, assembly GCF_905475345.1. NCBI lineage: Eukaryota > Metazoa > Arthropoda > Insecta > Hymenoptera > Vespidae > Vespula > Vespula vulgaris. The sequence continues at coordinate 3,232,032 of NC_066592.1, forward strand.
AAAAAAACTCCGTCACCATTTTTGTTTAGGAAGAAAAGCCGTTAATATATTTATTGGTTTTGTTCATCGATCATCGTTAACCATTATCGAAGGTGTCACTCTTCTACGAAACTTTAGAATCCTCGTGGGATTTCGTCTAACGCAGTAAAGTAATTTTCAATATTAAGGTAAGTCAATTTTATTTATAATTTATAAGTGGATAATGCATACACGATATATGTATACATATGTCCTATACGTTGACTATACTTCGCAAATAATTTTTTAATCTTTTTCTTAACAATATGTTATTTTTGTTTCCCTCTATAATACGCGCGATAAAATAATTCATAGAAATCGACTACATACGAATAACGGGACTAGATAAATTGAACTAGAATAGATAAAAAGTAACATTAAAAAATATCTAAAATTTTAACATCTAAATCTTACTTCGAACGTTCCTACTTAAAATTTTAAATACTTTTTACAACAGTAGTTTGAAGTATTTTTAACTTATTCCTTCTTTTTTCTTTTCTTTTTTTCTTTTTTTTCTTTTTTTTAATTTACTAATGAATTTCGATTATTCATATAGCCGTCTTTATCATCAAGTTTGTTCGTATTTAACGATTAGGGTTGCGTTTCTTCATTATCAAATGCATATCAAGTAAGTGATTAATATATAATTTAATCATATTTCGCATACGATTAAAATCGAGGATCGTGTTTTTGATGAACATTTGGTCATTTATGCGTTTAGCCGTAGACACATAATGCGCCTAAGTGATAATAATTCCCCCGTGCTGTGAACAAAGATAAACCGTATTTATAACAATTATAAACGTTAGAAATTTTAATCGCTTGATTTATGAGCAATTATGGAAAATTTATAAAAGAAATTATTGAGCATTAAAAACATGAGTAAAGAAAAAAAAAAAGAAAGATAAATAATTGCATAGAAAAACGGGATGTGATATTATTTGAAACAACAAATAATTTCCAATATGTCGAATTAATTGCGACGTGTTATCAAACGAAACGTATGCGATAAACATTTTAACTATCTATTTCTTCTTTGTCCCATTTTTTTTATCTCACATATTATATATCAGCCATAATAAAAAACGCTATTTATCAGCAACGAAAAGAGAAAAAAAAAATAGAGTGGTTCTCCAATCTTTTAAAAGTCGATATTAACGAGTTATACTAGCATACCGTATGTTGATTAATTAACCTAATTGCATCTCTTTGTAGCGAGCTAGTTACATGTACTTACAGCAGAGACCAGAATATCGATTTGAATAAATCATTCCGTAATTACTACATGCAGGTTGTCCGGATTGATAGGGTTGGTAACCAATGATGTTTCCACTGGAAAATCAAAGCAGTAGTAAATTTTACGATTAACATTGATAATGCTAGAACGATTTCAATAATGATACAACTAATTTTATAATCCTCGTGTTATAAGCTTATCGCGTTATACGATAACGATTGATTTTTTTTTTTCGATTATTATTACTTTTTTATTTTTCTCGAGATTTTTTTATTTGGAATAATATTTGGTATAATATTTTCGTGCTCGCGCGTATCAAAAAAGAATAAGTAATAAGGAAATAAAAAAATAGTAATATCGAATTTCTCTAACACATTGTTAAGTATTTTTTTTGTTTTCTTTTTTTTTTCTTTCTTAACGATGTATAGAATAATTTATTTTTCAACGAAGTTAATGATAACGAGTCGTTCAATTAAAAGATAAGATAATTTTATCAATAATTATTGATTTATTAATTTACAATACTTTCTCTCTCTCTCTCTCTTTCTCTCTTCTTTCGTTTTATCTATTTTTTCCCGTTAAAATAAATTTGTTTTCGAGTTCGTTACTGAATCTTTGTACTCACCTCGGTCCATAATTGCAAACGTAATTTTTAGTATATCCTTTCGCTGGATCGTAATAGAACGAATATCCACAGCCTATGAGAAACGTATCGCTCCAAACTAACTGCGTACGATAGATAACAAAAAAAGAAATAAAAATGTTGAAGTACTTTTTAATTTCTCTAATATAAATTAAAATCTTACGAAGTAATCATTGCTCTATATAAAATATTATTTTTCAAGATTCGTTAACGCGTATCTCGTATATACGAGTATAAATACGAGTTATGAAAAAAACAAATTCGCGATCGGTCGTAATTAATGTTAAGAATCAATAATATCAACAATATTTCTTGTATGAAATTCGTGGAAACTAATGTAGTAAAGTAATGGTAAATAACAAGAGATAGATATACTGTGTTTACAAAATATATACATACATACGTACGTACATGCGTAAATAGTAGGTACGTAAGTCACGTTCATGTCTTTAGGTCATGTCTTTAGAAACATTAATAAACAGTGTAGTCGTCATTCACGCGTAGACTACGAAGGAAGTAACATCGAACAAAGTCTTTCTCTTTATCGTTCTATTTGAGATAAGAGAATCGTCCTCAAATATTACATCGTTACGTAAATTTTCGTGAATTTCATTTTAACCGACAAGGAAATTATTTAGGTTAACGAGGAACATCGAGAAGTCGAATTACGAAGAACATAGAATTATGTACTACATAGGAACCTGCGTGTAGTGTCCCGTAGTCTTACTGTAACCGGTGTGATAGTGTTGAACCTCGTTGAACCAGCCCGAAATTTGTCGTCTCCAATTCGGTTCGCTGTCGTAAGGTCCCGGGGGTCTGGTAGTCCAAGTTCGTGCTATGTTCTGACCCACTGCGAATCTGCCTGAGAAATCAATCATCCTTCGTCTAAATCGATCGATTGAAATGCCATTAAGGTCTTGCAATACTACATACATGTGTATCTATAGTTATAGTATACTATCTATAAGCGTTTGACGTTTCGGCTATTGCCTATTTATGCGTATTTAATGATGTAACGTCTCTTTTGTTTTATCGTCATTATTATTATTAATATTAATATTAATATTATTATTATTATTTATGATAGGGTTATAATAAATCGTTTCTTTTTCTTTTTTCTTTTTTTTTTTTTATTTTCTTGTTAGTTTCGTCAAAATCGATTTCTCAATTATTCGATTATTACTTACGAACGTTTCTGTAATTATCGTGCGTCTCGGCGCAACTGTCTGCCCATTTTTGTGCAACGTCGGCCAATTCGTCGTCCCAAAGCTGCAAGAGAACAAGAAAATGGGGAAGAAAAGAGAATTTGCTGTATCATTCTTATTAACGTTAAATATTATCGTGCGTCGATATCTCCTTGAAGTTTTATCTTCGAGCGATGGTAAGAGAATTTGTTTCTATAGAAATTTTTTTTTTCTTTTTTTTCTTTTTTTTTTTTTTTTTTTGAATCTTTTTCTTATCTCTATTCGTTCTGAGAAGCTAAGCTCGATTAGAATACGTTTATATGTTCTTCTCTAAATACAAACGAACACGCATGTATGTATATATATGTATATATTTTTTTTACACGTATAACATATACTTTGAAGAACTTTTAAATTATTCGTTGTCGTATGAAAAGTTAGCCTACACCGAAGTTACATGTGTTCCCATAAGATTATTTGTGTTGACAAATATTACCAAGCAAGCAGCGTCGTCATACTAAAACCTTTCAAGATATTCAATCCTAAGCTTGAAGTTAAACGAAGCGAGTTTTCGTGAAATTCAACAAAAGGTTCTTGTAATTAACTATAAGATATATTCACGATTAATCTTCTCGTATGTAAAGTTTCGTATTATTTTCGATTTTGGCGTAGAAAATATATATGTGTACGTATGTATGTGTACATACATACATACGTACGTACATACAAACATACACACACACACACACACACACATATATATATATGAATAATTTTCTTGTAACGATGCAACTGCTCCAATTGTACAACAATTTTTCATAGAATGCATAATATCAAAATTATGCAAATTGAACATATTAGATTAGGTGCATAGTATAAATGCACATATGTATACATACATAATATATCCATAAACACATTATTCTGTTTCGCGTTATACAGATATATACATACCATTTCCATCATATTAGCCGCCCCAGGTTGGCCGTGAATTTGTCCAAGTGCCACCAGTTGCCTCAAACGATTATGCTCGTCCAGTATAATCTGTTTCTCTTCGCATGATATTCTACCGGAACCTTTAAAAAGCAAATACGCGAATAGACGCAATAAAGATGATCGGAAACAATAAGAAAAATAGAAAATAATAGGATAGGTCAAAAGAAGGGAAAAAAATCACAGATGAAATTTCTTCGAAACTACGAAGGCGTGTAGTTATCGTCGTTATCGTCCTTGTTGTCCTTGTTGTTATGTTGTCATTGTCCTTGTCGTAGTACGACGTAGCAGCGTATTAACATTCGATGTAAACACGGTTAACAAGCCATACGAGTGAACGTTAAAGTGATCCTAGGGTGCTTTGACAGAGGCTTAACCGCACCAACCACTACCATTGTAAACTTTACTTCTTCTCTCGTTTCGTGTTTCTCTTCTCCCTCTCCCTCTCTCTCTCTCTCCCTCTCCTTTCTCTCTCTTTCTTTCTTTCGTTTACTCTTTTTCTTTTCATAGAGTAGTACCCAGGATTCGAGGATTAAGGGTTTTAAAACTTGTCCGTTTACTTGAACCCACCCACGTGGCAAGGACAGACAAGTTTCCCTACTTTGTTCTCCTCGTTAAAATCTTTACTTTCTATCCTTACCTTTTCTCCCTCGTTACTTCGAAAATGATATCCAACATTTTCGTCGACTCTTTTACCTCCTAGTCTTCAACCACGCAATTGTTTTTCTTTTTCTTTTTCTTTATGTTTGTTCCTTTTTCTTCTCGTTCTGTCTCTTTCTTTCTTTTTTCCTTTTTTATTTTTTTAATCATTACGAGAAAGATAAAGTTATTCTTAAACATCTTCCTTTTTAAGATTGACAGGAGATTATTAGAACAGAAAATATAATGATGCGTTCGATCGTATCCTTAAATAATTACACGTTGATTTTGAAAGTCGATGTGATTATATCGAATCACGTCTTATGATAAGAAAAGAATATGCCATGATAAGATAAATTTAGTAGGATATCTTTTTTGCTTTCCTTGATAAATCATTACGAAGAAAATTTCTTATATATCGGATAAAAAATAAATATCGTTGAATTTTATTTAATATTACGTTACTTCACGGTATAATTTATGGTATTATTCAATATAATAAATACTTCGATATATCGATCTACATTTCTTTGCAATTTTTATCTTGGGTTAGGAAGGATACTACGGTGGCGTGATATTATTTAATTTCACTTTTGCCTTAGGTGTTATCTCGAGATATACATCTTTTTCTCTCTCTCTCTCTCTTTCTCTTTTTTTCTCTCACCTTCATATTCTATTCTGTACTACTTCATTTTTTTTCCTTCCTTCCTTCCTTCCTTCCTTCCTTCCTACCTTCCTTCCTTCTTTCATCCTTCTTCTTCTTTACAGATTGTTCTACTTTCCTCGAAAACTTTTTTCAAGATCCAGTTTAATCGTACTCTCCTTTCCATTCTACGAAGAAGATTCATTCTCTTTTACTTTCTCAATCATAAGAGTATCAAATACTGTTACCATTTACAATGGCGATTGATCTTTTTTTACAATTAGTCTCATCATAATTTCCTTCTTTTATCGATTTCAAACAAATCAATCGAATCAATGCTAGCAAGGATATATTAAATTTCTGTTCATTCCTATAATATGATATAATATAATAATAATAATAATAACAATAATAGTAAATTTAAAGTAATACACTTTGATTTAAAATTACTTTTTTCTTGCTTTTTTTTTCTCATTTTTTTTTTTCATATATATATGTACATAAATTTCGCTTAATGGCCGCCTTTTAATCCAGGTTGTTAATTTCAAAATATCAGAATTTTCGAAAAGGTTTCGATAATGGTGCGGTTATCCTACGGTATTTCCTACGTAGGGGTATTTACGACGTCAGTTCGATGTATATATATACATACGTCCCATATGAGTTTGCCCACGGACGATGAAATTTTCCGATATATACATACATAGATATATACCTATACATAGATATTTCGCCGACATAAACCTTGACGGGTAATTGGATTTTCGGTAGTTACCACGATTATAAATTTTCCGGGCGATACGTTGCTTGCATTCAATTCAATTCTTTCTAAAAGGACATTCATGTCGTTATTCGTGCATGAAGCGCGTGTTAGATATCGAAAATGTTCGCATAACGAATGGGAATCGTTTAGAAAGGGAAAGTCATTTATTTCTATACGAAATGCGTTTTTTGTTAATTTTTGTTTCCTTGCTTTTTTGTCCTTTTATTCTTTTTTCGTTCGTGTTCCATTATTCCATTAAATTATATGAATTCCTTTCGTTCCTTCAATTATTAATATTCTTAAATAATTTCGTACGGGGCTTAAGCATTAATCGACCATTTGTATTTTATTTTTCTATCGTCGATCATTATCAATAGTTTTTGAAAGTTTTTATTTATTTACACAAATCCCTGGTTATACGTGTTACGTTCTATTTTACGAACCAGACCGACGAGAAACGTTTGAATAATTTTCGTTTTCACCGATCGAAAGTACTCGCGATGCTTCGCTCCCGAGTTAAATTTACACCTCGAATCGATATTCTGACTCGACATCTCTCTCTTTCTCTCTCTCTTTCTCTCTATGATACGACAGTGAAGATCTATTGTATATCTATATCGAATATAAATTAATTAACAAAACGTTATCTATAGCTACATTCTATTTCGAACTATTTCGAGATAGTTAACGTTGATTCTATTTACGCAAATTCGTTGACCATCATTTATTAGGACGCCGAATAAATTGTCCTTTCTTTTATATCGTGAGAGCATCGTAGTGTATTAGAAAGTAAAAAAAAAAAAACAAAGAAACAAAAATAAAAAATAAAAACGAACATATATTTCAATAAAAAATCATTCACAATGGAATCACCAACTCGAAATATTCATTATCGTGTTATCTTTCGTTCGATATTGACGGTCGCAAACAAGAAATGACAATTTTGCTAATTCAATTTCCTAAATAAGTCAATTTGTTAATTATAAAAGCCCAATACCTCGATTTTTCAAAAATGTCAATTTCGAGAGGAAAACACAGATAGACAGAAAGAGAGAGAGAGAGAGAGAGAGGCAAAGGGAGAATAGGTAATCAATTCATAAAGAGTAAAGAACGAACGAAAGAAAGAAAGAAAATTTCCATTGATTTTACCACGTTATTAATTAACTACGACATACATATATACATACATACATACATACGTATCTACACATGTTATATGTAGTATGATGTACGTATACGAGAAACGTATGTTATGAAATCAATGCCGAGTTATCGATCCAACTAACAATCAATACGAGTCAATCCTCGTGGAACAAGGAGGGGAGAAAGGAATGAGAGAGAGAGAAAAAGGGGGGGGGGGGAGAGAGAGAGAGAGAGAGAGAGAGAGAGAGAGAGAGAGAGAGAGAGGATAAACTTTGAATAACGTAAAATCGAATGCAAAACTCGTCGTCGCTTTATAGTCAATACCGGACCCTCGTCACACGCAGTCCATTTAAGTGTGATCCACGATAAACGGGATGAAACACTAATACCTAGTATATGTGTAAAGCGATGGATCGAAGAGAGAATCGAATCCTGCTGTTATATACCCATTGGCCAAGCCCTTCTCATTTCCGCTAAGAAAAAAGATAGTGACGTTTCAGACAGTCGTTACGACGGGAACATAACGAGTGCATTAATTTGATTTATACGTTCTTCTGTCGGACGAGAGAAAGAAAAGTGAGGCTGTAGCGAATAGTCGTTTACTTTATATATACCTATATTTCTCTCTCTTTCTATACATATTATATATATATATATATATATATATATATATATATATATATATCTAGATATATGTGGATATATGTTTGTTTGGATGTGTTTATTGATGTCCATATGTATGTGTATATGAACGTACGTAGGTGGACGTTTAGAACAGGTGGTTATTAATCGACGAAAGGAAAACAAAGCATGCCTTACCCATTGCTCGTCGTGTCATCACCATGCTCCCATTTAATTAAGGGCGATTTTAATCCAAGACGAAAATGATCATTTCTACAAAGCGTGCGCATTTGATTATACCACTACGAAGCTCGACTCATTCTCGTTTATTTCAGTCTTTTCTTACTCTATGCTTTTTTTTTTATTGTTATTATTTAATTATTATTATTATTTTATCTTGCTGTCTTTTTCTTTATCATCTTCTTTTCTCAATCTCCTTCTTTTTTTCGCAAACATTGAGAAATATGTTGACAATCATTTTGGAATTAATTTGATTCATTTCTTTATTTTTATTTCTTTTCATTATTTTTTCCTTCTTTTTTCCCCTTTTTCTTTCATTTTTGATTTGTAATTTTTTGTAAAAGAGGAATAGTTAATACTCCTATGGGAGTATTCCTTTGGAGATATTTTTCGAATGATCGAAGTATTCTTAATCATGGAAATATGTTTTCGATCGATAAGATTAATCGAACATGATGTTATCGTAATTTAATAACACCCTATAATCCAGTACTATTATTTCTATCGTCCGACCAAGCAAGTATATGTTAGAACAACGTCGGCAAAGTAAATATGTTTCTTTAATTAATATTTAAAACTTTTAATCTCTTTACGTAAAGCTAGTCCCATTATTTTTTCAAATGATAATTTAATTGGTATCGATCAAAGAAACCACGGACATAAACCACAAATATATACGTATGATGTCTATATATACATGTGTGTGTGTGTGTGTAATCGTTTACTTACGTAGTATCTTCTTTCCCGTGCAATTAGCTTGAACCTTGTCGAAGGACATCAGAAGGAAAAAAAGTACAGCAAATTGCATGGTAGACCGGCAAAAATTTTGTCCCAATCTCGAATGCATATTGGTGTTCTTGATGGTTCAGTTTTCTCACGTTAAAAAAAGAAAAAAAATATATATATATATAAATATACAAATGAGAAGAAAAAGAAGAAGAGAAAAAGGAAGAACAACGGATAAAAAAAGAGGCAACGAGAAAAGGTACAAATAAAAAAAGAAAAAAAAAGAAAAGAAAAGAAAAGAAAAATGAGACGAGAAAAGCAGTAGTGGTTGAAGCAGGTTCACAAAGCACGTGTGTCGAACTTAGTCAGCAAGGACCGCGATATGCCGATTAAATCGCACGAATTTACGATCCCTTTCGAAGAGACACATGGAGAGTGTGCGAACCGGTCAGGAGATCGAGAGAAAGACTAATAGTCTGCCAGGCCACCACTCCTGTCTTTATATTTATTGAGCTACCTCTGTGTGAATACATCGATTAATTGTCAATGTAGAAGTGCTCATGATGATGTGAGGAGTATATGTATGGGTGCGTGAACAAGGGAGGAGGGAGGGTTAGAGAGGGAGCGGAGGATTGCCCTCTCTTTCCATCTAGTTTTCTGTTTTTTATCTTTTGTTCTTTACGTTATATCAACTCCTTCTCTTTTTGTCCATTTTTTCTTTTTTTTTTTTTTTATTATATATATTATATATTTTTTTATTTTTTTATTTTTTTTTAATTACAGATAATCTTTCACATTTTATAGAAGGTATTTAATATTTGATGTCACATTAATATCTACAGCTCGTATATCGTTCATCATCATTGACAAAATATCAATATATAATAATATGTCATATGTATTCCATGTAATTACGTAATTTCTTTGTTTTCTTCTTTTAAATTGTTTTCGTAGTATTGTCACGACGACGATCGGCCGATAATAGAATTTGTTATCTTTCTCTCTCTCTCTCTCTCTGTCTTTCTCTCTTTTCTCTCTCTTTCTTTCTTTTTTTGTTCTCTCTTGTCTCTTTTATACGATCGAAGCACTACTTGCATGCAATCCTTTCGAATAAGAGTTGAACAGGCTTGCCAATGTGCATATACTCTTTGATCCCTAACATGTCGATGGACAAAGGCCTTTTTGCTTGTATCAGGTCCGAATGAATCGTCCTATATATATATATATATATACATACACACATATACATATAATATATATATATGTGAATATATATATATATATATATATATATATATATATATACATGTTGAAACAGAACAGAGTTCGAGTTGAGCATAGGCCGTATGATTCGATTTGGAATTTCACGTGAGCGTCTACGCTTTGATGCCTATTTCGATGGGAAACGATCGGATCGACTCGATCAATTTCGAATTAGATCTGCTTCGCTGATCTTCTTTTGCTACTGAGAAATCTTCGATATCTACAAACATCTCAAGAAAGTTTTCTTTCCTTCTTTCTTTCTTTTTTATATATATATATCTTTTTTGGTCTATACGAAATCCTTCCTCCTTCTTTTCTGTAATGTAAAGCAAAGATATAATTAACATTTTCGAAATCTTTCCTATAGTCGTAAAGTAAATATCCCCTTTTTCCTCGAACGAGTCATCAATTTTTTCCTCTCTTTCTTTTTTTTTTATAAATACTTTTCAACATTATATATATATATATTCGATGGGAAGGAACCAAGGCGAAATAAATCAATGCTGCATAAATTAACGATCGAACCTGCGAACAAATGGTCCACTTTGCTTCATTGAAAATTCTGACTTTTTTTCCTTCGAGGCTATTATAAATAAATATATTTATTTTTAATCGTCGAATATCTCCCGTCAAAAGAATTATTTTCCCGTTCGCGCACGATTTTTATATTTTTATGAATAGTAGTAGATAATCGAAAAAATTGTTGGGTCTCGTGTTTATAACGTTTCTTTCTTTCCTTTTTTTTTTTTCTTTTTATTTCGTATCTTTTTTCTATTTTTATCTTTCTTCCCTCGCGTGTTCTATTTCGGAGAAACTAGTATCATTAAAACTGCATTATTTAAAATAACTTGAAATTAATGTAAATCTTTCACGATTTCTTAAAGTCGTTTAAAAGGTGTAAAAATGTTCGTAAGACGTTTAGTGATGATTATAGCTGTATATTATTTTCTTTCCTTTTTTTCTTTTCCTTTTCTTTTCTCCCTGTTCGATCAAATAGATCACTCCTTTAACTTGATTAAGCGACGAATCATTTTTCAAAGAGAGATTTAATCCAACTCGGAACAAAGCATTTCATCGTCATTGTCGGACTCGGGTAAAATTTTCCAGTCACTCTGTCGTAATTAATCAAAGGAAATCGAAACGTTGTCCGACGTATTGTAACACTCGATTAACGATATTTATGTATTTCTAATTACTTCGAGCATTCGATTTATTCCAATATGTACAATACATATTTCGAATTATATATATATATATATATATAAAATTTTTTAATCGACCGAAAATTTGATAAAAATGATTATAGTATAAAACAAGAAAAAAAATATCATCCGTGTATACGCACGAGTAATTTTTTTTATAATTATAATATGATTAATTTAATAAGATTAAAGAGATAAAAGATGTCCGAATGTTCGTATAGAGATAACAAGTCCGGATAAAAATGATAATAATAATAATAATAACAATAACAACAACGATAAAGTAAACTTTTATTACCCTCAATTAAGTAATCGCCGAGTTTTTCCCTTGCGCATTAAGAAATTGATCGCACGAGACTGCGTGGCGTGTTCCTTTAGGAAATTTGACGTCCGTTAATTATACGAAAGGTCGACGAGAGAGAAGGTCAGCGGGGTAAGACGTGAAATGAACAAAAAAAGAGAATCATTAACGAGACACATTAATAACGACACAATGATCTGATCGAGGTCGAAATCTTGTATGTATAATCCTTTTTTTTTATAATATTTTATATATACATAGTTATTATCCCTTAATATAATCTATATTTTTGAATAAATCTTTTCAAAGATAAATTAATAATCAATGTCTCCTGCGAAACGTTCTACAGTTTCACCCTCGGTCAATAGATGATAATGATTTTAATCATTAAATATATTCTTACATCTTTAATAATACATTTTTTATTATTTTTAATATCGAATCGTTTATCGATATTTATTATAAATAAGTAACGTTCAATTGAATAAATGCCATTCATTTGATAATACGATTAATATCGAAGGATTACAAATTTATCGTAAAACGAATTAAATATTTCTTGGAAGTTTCTTATTGAAAAATTTATGTCGAATATATATATATATATATTTATTAAATTTTATAAACATATTTAATGATGAGGGAATGAAACGATTTAATAAAACAGATAAGAGTATCAATTTTACATAATATGAGATAATATTATTAAGAGTTTTATAAGCTTTAATTTTAAAATACATTCTCGTTAAGTCTGTACAATTTATGAAATATATGAGTGAAATACCGAGAGAGAAAGAGAGAGAAGACAATCGTGCGAACCATTTTAATTTCATATTTAATAGAGACTTATGTTAGAAGAGCTAATCTCTCTCGCGTTTGTTTTCGTACGAATAATTAATAATGATGGCGTTTAATAAGCGATATTAATGATGATAACGTACCTAATTATTTCTCGTGTCCTTTAGTATAGTAAAACCGTACTCCTTACGAATTACTAATAGTAAAAGATAAATGCTTCTTCTTTTTTTTTCCTCGAGGGATCTGACACGTATTCTTTCTTTTTTCTTTTTTATGACGAAAAAATAAAGTCTACTTAACTTCGTCGAAAAAGATCAAGAAATCTGTGCGATCGTATGAACATAAAAAAGAAAAAAAAAAAGAAATAAAAAAAAAAAGGAAGAAATGAGTAGGCAGTAGGTAAGTAAGTACCTACATCCAAAATCTAAATCTTTTCGATAGACACCTGCGGTCCATCTAAAGTTTCTCATCATTTACATAATTACGATCGCGTTGATGGAATTGATTAACCTAGGAATTATATATAACCTAGGAAATATATATATATATGTGTGTGTGTGTGTGTATATATATATATACACATATACACGTGTATATGATTTTCAAAAATCAACGAAATATATACAAATTTCGCTCATTACTGTCCTTTCAAATAATGAGAGAGTATAAAAGGGAACCTATCAATTATCGATCTAACGTGCGATTTAATTTACTATTAAAAAATTTTAACTTAAAGAAGACTTTATATTTACGAGACGTATACGTCGATGTATACGGATAAAACATAAACATAAACTTATCAAGATTTCATTGGAATATTTTTCAAGTTAATTATATGCCATTTAGTATTTAAGTTTAAAGCATTTTAGTTTAGAAGATTAATTTCGTCCATTTTTTTTTCTTTCCTTAAACGTTCGCTCCTACCAAATAAGTAAGAAAGAAATAATTCTTCTTTTCCTAATCTATTTTCTAAGTTCTTAATGGAAGATAGATACTACTTACTCCTCACGGTTCTTACCTCACTTGGGAATTGATGAAAGATTAACTATCTTCGTCGTTGATATCGGCTTAGGATGCTTGACTGCGGTCACAGGTTTCGAATTAGGAAAACCCTACTAAGTGCAGGGTACTCACTGAGTTTGATTAATTAATTATCCTGATTTCTAATAGCTTCAATTTTGCTTTATCTCGCACGAGATATCAACATTGGACTTTATTATTTTCTCTTTTTATCCTCCTTCGTATTTAAAAATATTAATATCATAATCATCGTCATAAAAAATCTATCGATTAATATAACGTTCAAAATTTGGATTTACGTATTAAATACCTATTCAAATTTTCAATTTGTTTTTCGAGCGGTCTTTAATATTAAGAAAAGAAATATAAACATAAAAGATTGTTTTATATTCGTACGTACGTACGTACGTATACAAGGTAAGATTTGTTTTGAATGGTATAAACGAAATTAACAACGAAATTAACAATATATATATATATATATATATATATATATACATATATACATACGTGTGTATATGTATATCGTGTGTTGTTTTGATTCATGGACTTGTCGTTTGCCTTGAGCGTTTCATTCTACGGTCGACCGTCTTCAGGGCTACACGTTTAAGTGAAAACTTGTCTACCATTCGCGAACATTTCAAGTACCTTCTCTCTCTCTTTCTCTCGACGTTTAATACCTACCTCTCGTGCCCACCATATAGGTACACTATATATGTTCCAGTACATACATACCTTTACTTGAATCTATGTAAGTACGATTACGTATGTATATATTGTAAGAGTATACGTATGTATATGTTGTTTCGTTTATAATATATTCACGTAACTTCGTTAAAAATTCTGTGTTCGACTCGCGTTCATTGAACGTGGCCGTCCGTCGGAACTGTTTGCGTTGGTCATTAAAACTTAGGTACTTTTGTAAATTGTCACTAACCTGTGTCGTTAGAGTTTCAAACTCTCTCTCTCTCTCTCTCTCTCCCTCCCTCTCTCTCTCTCCCCCTCTTTCTCTCCCTCTCTCTATCTCGCTCTTTCTTACACACACAGTATATCCTGGATGAACTCTTCTCTTCGTCTAATGCATTAAGCTTACTACTATCTGCCGTATATTTAAAACGTAAAACCTGAAAATGTGTTTCCTCTTTCATTTTTACACGATACCTATGTAATTGTTGTTCAATGTCACGTTGATATAAACACTCGTTATTTTCTCTTTTTCTGTTTTCTCCGTTGTTGTTTTTTCTTTTTATTTTTATTTGTATTTTTTCTAACAGGTGTCCGCAAAGAAGAAAAGATTCAGTTACATTCCGATATATCATCATATTTCTTGAGCTTATCAATTAGCTATAATCTATGAAAAATATACATCGGTTTTTTTATTAACGCACGAGATTTATTTTCTCTTTCAAAGAACATTATCAACATAATCGATCATAATTCTACGAATTGAACATTTTTTTTTATTAGACCGCACATAACGAGAATGTAAATTATATTCATGAGATTTTCCATAATTGTTACTTCATTAATATCGTTATTCGCGTTTACCTACGTTGGTACATTAAAAAATCAATTTTTTTCTTTTGTCTTATAAGCTTTTCCTGTTTTATATCGTCTTATCTCTTTTCACGAAATTCAATTTTACAACTACACGGATAGCTATAACATGCGCCTACATGTAAAATTTAAAAACCAGATGCGAGAAATCTTTTTGCACAAATTTTACTTATATACGACGCTTTACGATCGACGATCTCATCATATTTTGTCTCAGATAATAAACTATTTTAAGATTCTCTCGTAAATATGCAAATTATATTAATATTAAACAGCCCTTCCTGAGAATTCAACATTTGCTATGTATACACATGTACGTCCATTAAAACGTTTATTATATATATATACATACATATATTCTTTTACTGGTGCATCGTACTTAGATACTTAGAAACATCAATATTCATCTATTGAACTAATAAATGTATCTTATCAATATTAAAAACATATAATAATTGGTATTACTATCGATGATACAACAATAAGATACGGTTTATATTTATAAGTATATACATATATGTATATAATAATAATTTTATTAATAATACAGATTACACAGATGACATTAACAAAACATTAAATCATTTTGATTAATATATATATATATATTTTTTAAATCATTCATGTATCGTTTGAAATAAGTTTCAAAAAGTACGATAAATTTGCTATGTCGGCAAGGTATCAAAAGAAAAAAAAAAAAATATAGAAAAATTACAAAAAAAAAGGAAAAATAAAGAAATAAGAAAAAAATGAAAAAATCCATGTCAAACTTTACGATTTCCAAGATTCGACTTCGTTGGGACGCAGAACGAACGAGTGAATTACGTTCGCTCATTTTCGATTCGATCGTTCTGATTCACGTACCGTCACAGGTTCACTAGGATAAATCATCGGGTCGCTGCATTTATAAGAGAGAGAGAGAGAGAGAGAGAGAGAGAGAGAGAGAGAGAGAGAGAGAGAGAGAGAGAGAGAGAAAGAGAGAGAGAATGTTCTCTCTTTCTTTTTTATTTCCAAGAAAATTTTATTTTCCAACGGCGAACTGAATTTATTAAAGCAGTGCAACGAAATTGTAAATATGAACTACGAGTTAGTTTCTTATAAAAAGCATAAAAGTCCTTGTAATTCGTTGATTTTTAATGCTTTCGCGTAGAGAGAAGAAGAGAGAGAAAGAGAGAGAAAGAGTTTCGTTAACGAAGTAGCATTTTTTCTTTGAATTCAAAAGAGAAAGAGAGAGAAAACTTCCATCGACATTTTTCTTAACAAACCTGTTCGAAATATTAAAACTTTTTTAATATCAAAAGAGTGAAATATTTTATTCGTTTACTCATTTATTTATTTACACTAATAGTAAACAGCTTATAGGTATTATAATAAGTTAATTTCGTTTCTTAAAATCCTTTTATGTAAAGTTTAACATCTATTAGAAATTTGAAAGAATAAAGAAACTTTTTCTCTCTGCTCTGTCTGTCTTTTGATCGGCCATTGCATGAATCATCCTCGGTTGTTTTCGTTCGTTGAAAAGAAAAGAAGAAAAAAATTGGGAGAAGAAGATAGAATTGTAACGAACGATTTCGTTTAAAACGAAAACAGAAATGACATCAGAGTTGGAGTGCGAGAGTTTAATTTATTTTTTGCATTTTTTTATTTTTTGATGTTACAAAAGCAAAAAAAAAAAGAAAAATCAAATTACGCGTTTGATCTTCGCATCATTTCGAGGAATCAAGGAATCACTTTGTTTTATAACACGTATGTAAATTTATGTAACGAGAGAGAAAAAACGTGTGGATTCTCTTCGTATGTTTTCCTATTTTTTTTTTTTTTTTCATTACGTCGATCATCCTTTTTTCCAAGCAAACATGAGTTTTCGTTTAGGGAATCGATTTCGAAAATTGCTTTAGATATTCGATTACTCGATCGTATCTCCTCCTTTACGATATAACTTTTGTTATTTGTTTGATTTTAAACTCGATCTATACTAGACTATAACTCGTCGAGTTTTAAAGAGATAGATCGAACATATATAATCGAAGAAAGATAAATATATAGATAAAAGAATAAAATAAATATCTATATAAAATGTAATTGTTGAAAATGTAATTGTTGAATATTTTATAAAAGAACTTTCATAAAAAAATGACTCAAGCGAATAACGACAAAAATAAATATTGAAGTCATTTCGAACGGAATATTTTTGCAATAATATATATATATATATATATACATACATATATACATTTATAGTTCGATCATGAATATTTTTAATCAATTCTGTTAGAAATACTTGCTGGTTGTTTTGAGATCTCAAGGAATCTTGATGTCTCGTCGATGTAAAACCATGCTGAGAGTTGACTTTTCTCAGAAAATATTCAACTGAGAGAATCCAGTTCGAAGATATTGAAATCGTTCCATTGGATATAGTAAGAGTAGAAAAAGGGGATGGTGAAGAAGAGAAGAGGAGAAGAAGAAATGGAGGATATGGGTTGGTGGATAGGTTGGGATTGTGAGGGCGAGGAGAAGGATAGGGGGTTTAAAGGTCGTGAAGAACTAGGAAAACGAGAGAGAGATAGAGATAGAGATAGAGAAAGAGAGAAAGAGAAAGAGCAAGAACTAGTAGATAGAGAAGTAGTAGCAAATTAAAGTTGTAAGGTGCAGGTGCGAGATGTGTATATCCTACATAGGAACACGAGATTTTGTAATATCGAGCTTTCCCTGAGATGCACGTAGATAAGGGTAGGTAGGTAGATAAGGAAAAAAATCTGAGGAAAAAAGAGAGAAAAATAGAATGAAAAAGGAAAGGAAAAGGAAAAGAAAAAAAAAGAGAAGAGAAGAGAAGAAAAGAGAAGAGAAAAGAAAGGAAAAGAAAAAGGATGCAGAAAAGAAAAAAAAAAAAGAAAATAAAAAGAAAGAAGGAAGATGGCGACTCTCGACGTCTCTCGACTTTCTTTCACATTTCACGACGTTGGACAACGTCGTTGAAGAGAAAAGTAGGTGGAACGGAAGTTGGTAAAGACCACTTTTCTTTTCTGTATCTACTCCGTTGAAGCTAGACCCCTTTGACGAAAAGGGTGAAAAACGTGAAACGGTGCTGGATAAAAAAAAGAGGGAAAAGCAAGAAGATACTTACATATAAGTGCTTAACTCAGATAGAGATAGTTAAGGAGAGGGATAATGTAAAAGAAAAAATCGATAGATTAACGTCATTAATAATCATCGGTATCGATCATCATTCCTTTATTTTTTAACTACATTAATTCTCTCTTATACATTAGCTTCATTTTTGTATGTGTGTTGTGTGTGTGTATGTTTTTTTATTTTGTTTCTTTATTCCTTTTTTGTTTTTTTTATATTTATTTTTGTTTTTTGTATTTTTTTGTTTTTGCTTTTGTTTTTTTTTTAATTCTTTTCCTCTTCCCTTCTTTTTCGTCCTTTTTTGTCCCTTTCTTTCTTTCTTTCTTTCTTTCTTTCTTTCTTTCCTTCCTTTCCTCCTCTCTTTTTCTTTGTTATCTCTTATATAATAATTACATACAACGGTGTAACATTTATAATATTTTCTGTTTGTTTTTTTTGTTCTGTTTGTTTTTTTGTTTCCTGTTATCTTTATGCATATAATCTAACAACATTTAACGCGATAAACGTTTTCATTTCTCTTCCTTTCGTTATGCCTTTCTTTCTTTCTTTCTCTTTCTTTTCTTTTCTCCCCTCTTCATTCTCCTTTTTTTTATTTTTTTTATTTTTTTCGCCATTTTCTTTTACTAAAAGCAAAAGCAACCACCGAGTGAGTGAAATACACGTACGTGTTTTACGTAAACCATCTTTAGCTTTGCGGAACACCAAACGCGTATTCTCTTATATTAGCCCTAACGAATATTCTTCTCTTATCATTGAAAAGTAATGAATTTCTCTCAAAATTTTTTTCACTTGAGAGGAACATTTGCAACATGGAGGACGACCATTCAATTTTCTCTCTCTCTCTCTCTCTCTCTTTTTCTCATCTGTTATCAATGTTTCGCTAGTACATACATACATACGTTCTTACATACTAAACCCGATCGATCGTAAAAAGTTTAGCATATCTTTCAACCAACGAGATTATTTTTTTTTATAACTTATCATCTCTTTCTCTCTTTCTCTCTCTCTCTCTATCTCTCTCTGATTATCTATCTATCTATCTACTTCTCTTTCTTCCTCTTTTCTTGCTCAATTTTTGGTAACGCTCTACTTTGGTACAAGCGGGCGTAGTGCACTCCGTAAAGGGGCACTGAAAACTTGAAATTTCTATCAAGAAACACTCTATCGTTTAGTCGTTTTATCGATCATACACACATAACATTATTTATATAGTTCGCATTTCATTAATTTATAATTCATTCTTAATATTATACAAATACGACGCATACTTTTCATTACTATCGCTCATCTCTCTCTCTCTCTCTTTCTTTTTTTCTTTTTACTCACACACATACACATGGATATACACACGCGCACGGAGTTCGATCGATCGACAAATTTTTCTCGTAAAATTCGTATTATTTAATATCATATATATTATTATTATTATTTTTATTATTAATTAATTAATGTTGTTATTATTATTATTACTATTATTACTATTATTATTATTATTATTATTATTATTATTATTATTATTATTATTATTATTATTATTATTATTATAATCTTTTGAGCGTATAGAAAAATTCTGAGAAGTAAAATCGATCTTGAGATCTCCCCGTTCCTTTTCCGTTCTTTTCTTTTCTTTTTCTTTCTTTTTTTCCTTCGTTCCATTCATTTTTCTTTCTCTCATTCATTCATTCATATTTTTGACGGCATGTATGGATCGGTGGTAGAGTGCAGAGCATGTTAATGTTCAATAGCATTTTATTTTATCGGTAATGCTCGACGCGCGAAGGGTGCTTGTTGTTTTTTTTAAGTTTCTTTCTTCCCCTTTTCTTTTCTTTTCTTTTCTTTTCTTTTCTTTTCTCTTCTTCCTTTTTTTTCTTTTTTTTTTTTTAATTTCCTAAAGAGAACTATGCGTGTGTATGTATGTGTGTGTAAGTAAGTAAATAAATAAGTAAGTACACACAGACGAAGCCTCCTCTTACACGGTCGAAACAATCGTGCTGCACGTTAATCGATTTCCTTCGGGTTTTTAATTTTTAATAAATTTTGGTCGCATTCACCGGTCAATCGCCATTAAAACTTTTCTCTTTTTTCGCCTTTTTCTCTTTCTTTTCTTTTCTTTTCTTTTCTTTTCTTTTCTTTCATTTCTTTTTTCTTCGTTCCATTATTAAATTGTTGTCGTTGGCTAGACTGGATAAGACAACAATAAAAAATCTCGTATCCCACAGTAGATTTTTTTGTTTTTTTTTACTTTATTTTAATTCTTCATTTTCCTTTTTTTTTTTTTTTTTTATTACGAAGGATATCGATTATTATCGACAATCATCCGGACTAATCGACGTCGACGGATTAACACTTTTATCGAAATTATTACTTCCAGCTGTAAATTTTACTTTGCTTTCTTTTTCTCGTTTAGAAGACGGTAAAGTGTGTATTCCTTTGCGACGAGGAGAGACCGATGAAAGAATAAAAAAAAAAAAAAAGAGAGAAGAAAGAATAAATAAATAAAGCGCTTTGTCAACGTACTGTAACATCATTCTTATAAATAACAAGCTTGTTGCACAACGTTGTTATGTAACAAATTCTATAATACTTTAGTTTCAAAGAACGCAGTAATATAATTTTTCTATATATGTATGTATACATGTAAATACGTCGTTAGTCGTCTTTCTTCGTCGGTAAAGAACGATGTCATAGATCCAATGGAGAAATGAAGAGAAAGATAAATATATATATATATATATAAAAGCAAACGAAAAAGTAATACATATACATATAATATACATGTCTCCATTAGTCCATTAGTCCTATGATGATCGTTTGATTAATAAGAGAAAAAACATCTTACGTATTCTTTATTTTAATTTCTAATTCTTTTCGTTCTTTTTTATTTATTTATTTTTTTTTTCTTATGTCTCCTTTCCTTTTTTCTTTTTTACTTCATACTTCTTTCCTTTTGCCTCGTTTCATTTCGTTTTATATTTGTTTTGTTTTGTTTTGTTTTGTTTTCCTCGTAATACATGGTACGATCGATTTCGATTAATAATTGACTAAGTATTGTACGTGGCACATGTACGTGACGCGAAGTGGTCCCGACCATGATACTCGTGCAAAAGAAAGATTACTTTTACGAAAAATATCTCTTATTTTTACTTTTTCTTTCTTTCTTCCTTTCTTTTTCTTTCTTTAATTTTTAATATTCAATTTTCAACATTTCACTTCTCTCCTCATAATCGTTCTTTCTTTCTTTCTTTCTTTCTTTCTTTCTTTCTTTCTTTCTTTCTTCCAATTAGATAACTTATTGATTTAGAACTCGCTCGTACGATACGATATATCGGCGAATAGAAAAGGAGTAGTGGAACTAAGTCGAGAGTAGAATTACGTACTACTACTTAGATACGTCGACGATTTAATATCGAACTTTTACTCCTATTTTCATTCACATCTTTTAAACGTACGAACGAGTTCCGTATATATTACAATCTATTCGTAAGCGCCATAATGGCCATCGTAAATAAATATGGATCAAAGCGTCACATCGATTAAATCGGCTATAATATAATAACGATTATAAATCATACAGAGATAATTCGATATTCTCGCTCTTGTCTACTTGGACAAAAAATAAATAAATAAATAAAAAGGCAGAGTCTTTCGATGCAAAAAATTAAATCTGTCGATTTAATGCTAAAGCTTTTCTATATATATATATATATATACATATACATATATATATATATATATCTATATATATTTATTTATTTATTCGTTCGTTCGTTCGTTCGATCATTCATTCATTCATTTATTTATTTTTATTTATTATTTTTCATCCCTCTCCTCCTTCTTTCTCTTTTCTTCCCTTTGGACGTTAGTCGAAGTAGAATATAGTACATATATTTATACGTAGATAGTAATAATAATAATAATAATCATCATCATCCCCCATATATATATATATAATAATTCTTTTTAGAGCCATACCTATGTAGCTTTTTAAACGAATCATCTGTCTCTCTTTTTATCTCGATGATAAAGGATAAAGGATACAATTATGAAAAAAATCGACGATTCGATATTCCTTTACCTTGATTTCTTTTTCTCTTCTTTTCCTTTTTTTTCTTTATATTCACTTGCACATAGAATCGAGATAGGACAACCACTCGACGATAAAAGATAAAAAAAAAAAGAGAGAGGAGAGAGAGACAGAGAGACAGAGAGAGAGAGAGAGAGAGAGAGAGAGAGAGAGAGAGAGAGAGAGAGAGAGAGAGAGAAAGGAGTCCTAGCAAGAGATTTCAAAAGTGAAGCGAGTTTGTCATTATTATTATTATTATTATTATTATTATTATTATTATTATTATTATTATTATTATTATTATTATTATTATTATTATCATTAATATTTTTTCTCTCTTTTTTTCCATAATTTTTTTTTCTTCTATATTATTAAAGTCCTCGCTACTCGAGATCTAAAATAGAAGAGAGTATTGAAACAAGCCCTTTCTCTCTCTCTCTCTCTCTCTTTCTCAGGGGAAATTTTATCATCTCGCGAACTAATGGTGATACCGATCAAAAGTATCAAGTAAAATTACCACGTGCCCGTGAAAGAATATTCTCTTTTTATTTTCGTTTAAGATTTCTCTCTCTCTCTCTTTCTCTTTTTCTGTCTCTCTCTTTCTATCTTGTTTTATATTTCATAGAGAAGATACACCGTGTCGCTTTTAAAGCGAACATTACGAACGAAGAGGCTCTGCAATCTCTTCAAATCTATTCTATCGTCACGCTTTTAAGATTGTCTATCACATTGACTGAATTACAACATATCATCCTGTGAAACGGATCAATCGATCGATCGATTGTACCGTTTTATACGATCGTCGATTAATCAATCCGCATAAGGATATAAAGTTTTGCGATTTTTATTCAACGGTCCCTAATTAACTGAACCGTACTTTTTTTTTTTCTTTATACATATCTATATATGTATTTATGTATTTACGTATGTATCTATGTATGTGTAACATTTACACATTATTATGTAGAAAGGTTAAATGCATGTAAGATAATCTATACATTGGAAGAAGTTCTCTTTTCTTTTTATCTTTCTTTATTTCATCTTTCTTTCTTTATTATCTCTTCTTCTTTTTTTTTTTTTTTTTTTTTTATACATCTGTCTAATCTCACGCCATATTTCTTTCTTCTTCCTCTTTTTTCTTATTTTCCTTCATAATCGCCCATTTTCTTTTTATTTTCTATTTCTTTCTCTTTATCCTTCTGGTCGCTCGTTTCTACCCTGTTTTTTTTTTTTATTTTTTTTTTTTTATTTTATTATAGTTTGTTTTACGCGTAGCCTAATTGTATCAGCCGAGGGAAAAGTAATTGGACTATGTTCGGGAACTCTTTCTCTTTTTCTTTTCTTCTTTTTTTTTTTTTACCTTCGAACTTACGCAAGATAAATTCGAAAATATCTCTCTTTTTTTTTTTCTTTTTTCTAACAACGACAACACCAACAATAACAACAGCACCAACGATCACAATAATAATATTAATAATAATAATTGTAGTAACAAGTGAATTGACTTTTATCGAAAGATAATTTTGAACTAGTTAGTTCAATTATTGTAGATGATATGTATCTTTTATGGATGTTCAATTTACGTTTATATAATTTCTAAAAAATGAATATTAAAAAAAAAGAAAACGTAAGAAATAAAAATTCACATTTTCTTTTTCTTCTTCCTTTCTTTTCCTTTCTTTTCTTTTCTTTTCTTTTCCTTTCTGTTAGAGTCGTATTCTTTTAATGGCACAAGTCGTAATTCAGCGCGTCAACGCGTTAATTTTTCTGACAGTAAGTAAATCTCATTCGCTTGAATACCGAGCCATTACGAAACTTAATCGTTCCGTTTCTCGTTTTGAAATCTTTTTCATCGTAAATAAGTAACATTTGCATAGATATATTTGTTCTCTTCTCGTTTGTTTCTCTTCTCTTTCTTCTCATTTGACCTAATACTATTTACTTAGTACTAAATTAGATTTCAAGACTACAAATAATAACGATGTTTCTCGTGCGTGTTCACCGAAGGTTCATGAGAATTGAACAGATTTACGATTTACGTAGTACTAAATATCAATTCAAACTTTATAACAGCACGAACTCACTTTGATATTTTTCATTCGTGCCATTTGCTCGTAATGCACGATATAACCTTTCGTAAGGTAACTAGGATTACGTGGATCTTTTTACGTTTAAACTTATTCGAGAAAAATCAATACAAAATTAATATCGAAAAGAATTTTCGAAATGATTAGAAATGTATTAATAAAGGATACACACACACGCGTGTGTATATGTGTACGTGTGTGTTTATGGTAATATTTTGACTTTGTAATTTATTTCAACTTCGTAAAAGCATGTGTTATCTGTTATGAAAAATAGAGAAGACCAAGTTACGTAGTAACTCCGGTGACGTGTTTGAAGAAAAAAAATAAAAAGAAAAATTATAAGACACGACATAAATACGTCCCATAGGACGATATATGATACTTTTCTATGACGAACCATTTATCTATCGTTCGCGTATTATTTTACTCACGGGAAATCGTTCATTCTTAAGGATCTCGAGACATCTTTTAAATCTTTTTGTGATAACCTTTTACGAAGACACATTTTTTTTATTTCTTTGTCTTTTTTTTTTTTTTTAAGAATGTATATACGTCTCTGTGTGTGTGCATGCGTGCATGTAAATTTTTGAAAGAAAGTTTTGATTCGTGGAGTTGATTAAAAAACGATGATACTGTATACATATGTATAGATACGTACGTGTGTACATCCGGTACGATTAAACTTTTAGCTTGGAAACGAGCTTGGTGTATGAATAGGAGTTAGAAATTGGAATACCCAACAAACTTAGGAGAACTTTGTTTTCCCGTTCGAATGAAACAGATTCCGTGCCAAAGCGTATGCATATAAATATATATATATATATATATATATATATATATTTTTATTTGTCGACCAAACTATTTTAGGTGTATTCAAAAATTCATAATAATGAGAAGCTTGCCTAGTAATAAAAAAAAAAAAATGGAAAAAATCGTTGTTTTCCAAAGGAACTTGGTCATTTATATTAAAAAGCAAAGAAACGAAAAAAATAGAGAGAGAGAGAGAGAGAGAGAGAGAGAGAGAGAGAGAAAGAGAGAAAACAATAAGTTAATGAGAGAAAAAGGAAAAGAAAAAACACAACTATTTCTCGTTTTCCTGAAATTTTCCAAGCCTCGTTTTATCATCCCGTTTTTATCATCGAATCGTGATAGTTAATTAAATTCCTCGCTTGATTTGTTCCACGGTACTTTTTCTCTTCTAATAAAATCTCTCTTGTGTGTGTGTGTGTGTGTGTGTGTGTGTGTGTATGTGTTTATGTATGTACGCGTGTTGGTACAATAAACGAATAGAAAATAACTTTCTACGTGAAAGGGGTTTCGAAATTTTGTCCAGTCTAGTAACAATGACTGTGTAAAATAGAAGAAAAAAAGGGAAAAGATAAAAGAGAAAAGAGAAATATCAAATAAACTTTGTCCGAAAAGTAATAAATAAAATTACACAAATATAACAAAAAATTTTCGCACGCGATGTTAAAAGAAAAAAAAAAAGAAGAAGAAAAGTAAAAAAAATGATTGAGAGAGAAACTACTTTACTATTCGATGAACCAGAATTATTTATATTAATACATTTTATTACGTGTGTATATATATATGTACACATAGACACACGTATTGAACGAATTATGATAAATTTCAGAATATTTTTACTTATAAGGAGCAAGATGGTCGTGCAATTTTTATGTACAGTGTATCTATCCATTTACAGGGGTAGTTTTATTCTAATAAAAGGGTAATACGTTTCTATCTTAAGTAGTTATTTCTTAAGTAGTCACGGTCATCCTATCCGTTCATCGTCTACTCTTTCACATACTTCATAAGCGTTTATTTTTCCGCGTATGTATACATGTATACATGTATGCATGTATGCATGGATGCATGCATGCATTCATGCATGCATGCATGTATGTATATTTCTTTTATTTTTCTTTTTTTCTATCTTTCAATTTTAATACATGTCACGATACGTTCGTCACTATGACGTTCCAATCAGCCCCCCCCCCCCCCCCAAAAAAAAGATTTAATTTCAGAATGAAATTATTTCTTACACGTTTCTCTATTTTTTTATTTCTTCTTTTTCTCTTTCTCTTCGTTGATTCATCGAATAACATTTTATTATTATTATTATTATTATTATTATTATTATTATTATTATTATTAGTATTAGTATTATTAGTATTAGTATTATTATTTTCATGGGGTGCTTTCTCAGGTGCAAGGATGTCCGATTTTTTAAGACATTTGTAATAGACGAGATCAACACAAAAAGATCTTGTGAGATATTATTAATAAATAAGTCTATTATTATTAATATTATTATTGTTGTTGTTGCTGTTGTTGTTGTTGTTGTTATTGTTATTATTATTATAAGGAAGGATTCCCTTTAGAATAATTTTTTATAATCAATGGGTAACGATAACGAGGTTTAACAAGCAAATTTTTAAATCTCGTGGTTGTTTCATTCGAGGGTGAGGGTGGGATGAGGGATGGGTGTCATCATCGTAAGAGTAATATAAGATTTATTTCTATCGTATTGAAATACGTAGAATTGTTTTTTTTGTTTCATTTTTTTTTTTTTTTTCTTTTAATATTTATATATACAGATGGGCTAATTATATATATATATATATATGTACGTACGTTAACTTAATAATATCCCGACTTATTTTCAAATGATAACAATTTCGAATAGAAGAAGATTTTTACCCTTTTTCGCCGTATAGTGTACCTGTTTATCGTGATCTCTATTATTCGAAGCTTTTAATATTTAATTGTTATGATTTATTTATTTATGTATTGTTTAAGAGACATCGTACGTAGGCATATGCGTTCTTTATTATGTTTGCACAATTATAACATAATGTCGGCCGTTCGTGACGTTTTTTTTTTTTTTTTTTTTTTTTTTTTTAATAATTATTTGCTTTTTTTCTTCTTCAACGTTACATTCATAGCGTTTGAGTGGTTGTGATAGTATTTTTTTCTGCGTTTTTTTTTTTCTTTTTTTCTTTCTCTTTTTCTCCCTTTCTTTTCTAATACAGTAACAGATCTTCAGAAAAAGACGGCGCTTATTGGAAATATTTTTTGTAGTTGAAAAGTATATATATATATATATATATATATATATATGTATATATTTATGCGTATATGTATGTGTATATATATATGTATATATGTACCTATAAATCTACATTGACTTCGTACAGAAGGAGTCGTGAGGAACACTATCTATCGTATCGCAATTATTACCCATTATCATTACGCTTAGGAATCTGAATTTCCTTTAGGACGATGCAAGGATTATGAGTTGTGGCACCATCATGATCGATCAAATAGTTTTGCTGATATATTTCGAGAAAGCATCGTTACCGTTTATAGATCACGCTTTGTAATTCGTTTAAATATTATTTTGTAACATTATCATACTCAAGGAGAGGATAGAGTTGGGTGAGTGATCGGGTGGGTGGCTAGGTGGGTGGGTGAATGTTCGAACGTGAAATTGTTCATACCTAATTGGTCTACTTAGTCTTAAAAAAAAAAAAAAAAAGAAGAAAAGAAAAAGAAAGGATCTTTTCCATTATAATAATTTTCAAGCTCTTTCGAATCAGAATATTTTGGATACGTATTTAATAGGTAAAAGATAGAAATATCTTGATTGATAATAAAATTAAGCTGTTAACGATCTAATGATCCATTCGTATAGATATCTCGCATAAAATCTATTAATGTAATTTATATTTAAGTTAAGGAGTTTGATGGAATAGGGTGTGGATAGAAGGGAGAGGGTGGATCGTCGCGCGATTGGCGCAACGTACTTTTCTAGATCTTGAGGAAGATCGTATTTTATTCGTTAGGACGATACTCTTATATGTTAATTACTCGTTAGA
Source organism: Vespula vulgaris (assembly GCF_905475345.1). Classification (NCBI taxonomy): domain Eukaryota; kingdom Metazoa; phylum Arthropoda; class Insecta; order Hymenoptera; family Vespidae; genus Vespula; species Vespula vulgaris. Next base: position 3,260,183 of record NC_066592.1, read on the forward strand.
TATGGAACAAGTTGTTAATCGAACAAGTTCGTCGGTAACTTTATATCATTGTATTATGAGGTGCTAATTATGTTTACGCACGTGCGTAAACGGTGTCGCGTGGATATAGAAAGTGGCGTGAGCGAGGGAGCGTTTGTTAATCACTCGGATATAATTTTTTTTGCAAATCTTTATGACGGGAAATTGGCGTTAATAAAAATAAAACAGAATTAAAAATCATAATAAAATAAAAATAAAATGAGGAAGTTGAGTAAATAAAAAATAAAAAAAAGATAAACGAAAGTAAGATGGCACGATACGAATACCATCGTACTAATTGAAAAGACTAAATGAATCGATCTAACCTCTCGTTGATAATTACAAATTTACTTGGAAACGGAAATATCGGTACACCGATATATCGGAAGCGAAATATTCGGTGCTATCATATCGAACCGTCCACAGACCTAATATATCCTGTCTGACGCGCGAGCAGATAGATTATCAATTAATTAATTAATCGTTTCGAATTTGTGTTGGACAGAGATCGAAATCGTGAAATTTCTCTCGTATATCTCGGAAAATTGATCGTATCTAATAATTAAGAATTAACGGGTCAGATGAGAAACTACGTATCACGATGATTGTCCGGTAGCTCTCTAAAATTTTTCTATATATTACGGTGCCGATACAGCGAAACTATATATGTATATATATATATTATATATATATACGTTCGATCCAAATTCTTTCTTTCGTTTCGACAAACGAGATATATGAACGAACGCACGCCCTTTCGTTCTGCCTGGTATTTTTTTTATTTTTTTATTTTTTTTATTTGATCTTTTATTTATTTCTTTATTTTTGTTCTTCTTTGAAGAAGAAAGAAAATTGATAAATCAAATTCGTTCGAATTAATATATCAAAAATGTCGTTGGATTTTTTCATCTCTTTCATCTTCCTCCTCCTCCTCCTCCTCCTCTTCTTCTTCTTCTTTTTTATTTTCTTCTTTAATGAAAAATAATTATTGCGATAAGTCGAGAGAGTCTAGATATAACAAAAATTTGTCGATCTTTTTCCTAACATTTGGATCGCAGAACGAACAGGGCCAAAGTTATCAAAGTTACTCCCATTGTTCGTTGTTTTTCTTTTCTTTTTTTTTTTTTAATTAAAAAAAAAAAAAGAAAAAAGAAAAATAAAGAGAGAAAAGACGAAGCAATCACGAACAACTCGATGCAACAATATTATCCTATTATCGGCACAACGTCGTATAAAGCACATCACAGATTACATAGACACGTACAAACAGTTAATGAATGTACGTTTAGCACATTGAAAAATATTGAAAAATATAATATAATGAGATAACGCTACCATATAATATCATTATTAATAATAATATATATATATATATTTATATACATGTATATATATATATGTTATTCGTGGATATAGAATTGTATATATAGATTTTTTTCTCCTCATTTTTTTTTCTTCCCCTTTCTTCTTCTTCGTTCTTCGTTCTTCTCCACTTCTACTTCTTTTTCTTTCTTTCTCTTTCTTTATTTTTCTCTCTTTCTCTTTATTCTTTTTCTTTTTTTTTTCTTCTTCTTCTTTTTTAACGCACGTCGAAGCACCCGAAGCACTCGGAGAACGTTCCACCTTCAGAGAAATTCTTCTCGTTCCCGTAAAAACAATGATTGCTAGCGCAGCTGCGGCTTCTTATTCGTTTTCTTTTTCTTTCGATCGTACGTGATCGAAAATTCTGTCGAGATAACACGCGCTAAATCGCTCGACTAATGTATCTTCAATAATTCTTTCTCTTTTCTTTCTTTTTCTTCTCTCTCTCTCTCTCTCTGTCTTTCAACTTATCTTGCATTAATGTTAAAAAAAAAATTATATATATATATATATATATATATATATATATATATATAGAAGTGCATGTTTGTATGTACGTGTTCGTACGTACCTATCAATATTTATTTATATATGTATATGTATACGTGTCTCTCTCTTTTCTTATTTCTCTATTTCTTTTCTCGCAATCAACGAGTTATTCTTAAAACTTGGAGTTAAATTTATTAACTTCGATATCATTCGATATAACGCTATATACATATATTATTCCGAATTGAATATATCGAATTGATATCGTGCAATTTTCAATAAATAAAGTAAGTGTGCGTCGGTCGATCACTCGTTTCATTTTTAAAATCGCTTCGATGAAGAAGACGTACGAGACTTTTAACGATGAGATCCTTTTCGTACTTTGACATTTTTAATCTAACATTCGCATATGTGTTTTTTTTTTTCTTTTTCTTTTCTCTTCTCTTTCTTTTTCCCCTCTCACAAAAGACGAAATTGAACATCTTATCCAGTGTGTATTTCGTTTTTTTTCTTTTTTTATGACGTATCTACGTTCACAAGCACATTCTGAGGGAATTCTGATGAGAAAACGATTCGAAATTTCTTTTTTTTTTTTTTTATTGGTTCCACCTATATAAAGATATTTTTCCTATAAGTATATATATATATAGGAAAGAGGGATTTTTCGAAAGTGAGGTATATAACGGATATATATATATATATATATATATATATATATATATATATCGTCCTGATTTTCTAGATATTTTCCTGGGGTAATCTACGAGCTCGAAGGGATAAACGGAATGGCGAATTACGCGAAACGAAGGAGAGCAAGAAATTTATGTTCATTCTCTTAGGATAGCAGAGGATAATTTCAATTTTCAACGAAAACAAGAAAAAAAAGAAAAATTAAAAGAAAAAAATATAATAGGCTTTTATAGTACCTGTAAATTACGATAAAGCTCTCTCATACACAAACACACACATTTTTTCTCTGTATCTTATCTCTCTATCTTACGCGAGATATCGCGAGTTCCTCGAAAGACTGTAACCTCATCAATACGCGGTTGACTGAAAATCCCTTTTGTTTTTATGTTCTTCAAAGAAAAAAAAAAAAAAACAACAACAAAAAGAAACAAAAGGAAAAAAAATAAAGAAAATGAAATAAAAACAAATATAAAAAAGAAATAAAGGAACTTTTCTATTTTCGAGCTACACGATCATGCGATCGTGTAAACGTTTTTGAAGTATCTAAAAAGTAGCTATTATCGTAAAAGAATACGTAACGAGAAGGATACTTGCCAGAAGTCTAAATAAATGAATCACTCTTAATAAGTTTATTCTATTTTAAATGACATACATGAATGTGCAACATCTATTATTTAGGCCATGAATGAGAATGAATTTCCATGGAGTTGACGTTGTACAAAAAAAGAAAAAAGAAAAAAAAAAAGAATAGAAATTACACAACCCACCCTAGATAGAAATGTTAAAAGCATAAAACGTATTGTTAAAACCGTATATTTACGAAGGGATACGCGTGCATATGTCGTCTTTGTTCTTTTTCTTTTTTTTTTTTTCCTTTTTTTTTCGTTTTCACGCGTTTTTAGGTCAAGAGTATTCGAGACAAAAGGAACAGAAAAAAAAAGAAGAAAGAAAGAAAGATAGAAAGAAAGAAAAGATTATCCCCTTGGAAAATACGAGAACGTTTATTGGAAATGAAGGATAGGAAGTTTGCTCGCAAAATTCTCAGACATTATTCCTAGTCGAGTTTTCTTAGTTTTTAATGTCCACTTCAAAAGAAAAAAAAAAAAGAAATCAGAAGCTTTCTACGAGTAGAATTAATGAATAAGGAGCATGGAGATATACATTTTTGCGTTAATTAATTCGTTCCATTGAAGAAGGAAAAGGAAAAAGAGAATTAACGAGCAAAAAAAGAAAAACGAAGTAGAAATTACAAAGCAATAGAAAAAGAAGAAGAAAGATGGATTTCACCGTTTCTCTTTTCTTTTAATTTTGTTTGTTTGTTTGTTTGTTTTCTTAATTCATTTAATTTTTTTCTTCTTCTTTTTTTTTACTGTTTTTGCTGAAAACTATATTAAAGGATTCGAGAAAAGAAAGAATATATATATGTACACATATATATTTCTCAAAGGAGTTGAAAAGTATGTAATACCTATGTAAATTGTAATTGGCATATCACGTTCACCTGTTTATCTCTGTTATTTTTTATAAATCTTTTTTTCTTGTTCTCTCTCTCTCTCTCTCTCTCTCTCTCTCTCTCTCTTTTTGTCTCGAAAATAATATAGTGAGTTTATCCTCAATTTTTAATAAATGACTTCATAATTGAAAAAAAGTCATTCGATAACATCGTAAATCGAATTCTTCTGACAGGTCTTTCATTTCTAAGAGGATTGGTTGGTTGCTCATTAAATATTATAGGTATTAAATATTGTATATCCCGTTTGTTTCTTATTTCCAATAATTTGTTCCTTTGTATGTTCATTTGTTCTTTTCTTCTGTTCTCTTTTCTCTCTTAATAACAAGAGATCTAAACGTTCGATCTCTTGATCGGACAAAAGTCGCATAAATCTTTTTATTTGTTTTCTCATTGATATTACTTACGTATTTCGTTTTATCGATAAAATCACCGTCCAAACGTTCTATTTAACAGAATTCGATTAAAACTTAAGAAATATATTTTCTATTCGTGTGCATATATAATAATAATAATAATAATAATAATAATAATAATAATAATAATAATAATAATAATAATAATAACAATAGCAATAATAATAAGAATAAATATTAAAAGTGTAATTAATAGATAAGAAAGGCCGTCGGATTTGTTAATAATTTGAACGAAAATTAGACCGTCTAGCAAAATTAATTCGAATTGAAAATTTGATAAATTCGATATCAGAAATGGATAATTGATAAATTCGCGAATTATTGGAACACTCGAGACGAGAATCGTCATCGACGTGACATGAAACGTTCGTCTGTTCGTTCGTTGATCATCGTTGATCGTCATCGACGATATACATCAGCATCGTTGACTGCTTCATTCGAGATCAAACTCGTGGTGCGAAAGGATCCATTAAATCATTCGACAACGCAGGTGCGGTAACACGAGCCAATGAGAAAATGAGTGGACGATGTTGTATAAGAGAAAGAGAAAGAGAGAGAGAGAAGAACGTTTCAATGCGAATGAATATGTGGGACAAGATGACGTTGACGAGAAGTGCTGAGAATTGCGAGATGAAAAACGTAACAGATGTGAAGAGAGAAAGAAAGAAAAAAAGAAAAAGAAAAAAAAAACACGTAGAATCAGAAATCGTTTGAAGTATCCATCCAATGATATCACGATAGGTGATCGTTCAAGTTTAATTAGTCGCATATATGTACATCCTGAAATTCGTGATTTTCCGTCAAATCTTTTTCCACTCTCTCTTCTTTCTCTCTCTCTCTTTCTTCATTTTTTCTTTTTTCTTTTTTTTAAACCAATTGACGTCGGTCAATCGGGTCATTGTTATTTCCCTTATATTTTCTCTTATTGTTAATAACGCCCGTGTGACATTTCACGTACTCTCAGTAGTAATTGACATTTTCGAGCGGCGAATCTAGACAAGTTTTATTAATCCAATCATTCCAATGTCGAATATTTAATGAAAGGTATTCACTTCGGTCCGTCTGTCTTTCTGTCTTTCTGTCTTTCTGCCAGTCTCCCTGTCTCCGTCTATCTTTCTCCTTCTATTTCGGTCGAAGATATTTTAGTCAGAGGAAAAGAGCAATTTTAATTGGAAATCCTCCTTCGAAGAGTCGACCCGTGGAAAATGGTGTCACCTGTTGAATTTATTAAACGGTACGTCGCGACGTTGAAAGAGGGACTGTAAGCCAGAAAAGTAGGATTCTTGATCTCCAGAAAGAGAGAGAGAGAGAGAGAGAGAGAGAGAGAGAGAGAGAGACAATAAAAAATAAGAAAAAAAAGAAAGAAATATAAAAAAAATAATAGCAATAAGATTGGACGCGTCTATGTTTTGCAAAGGGTTGTTTATCGAATTCGTCGTCGTGCTCGATCGATAGGCACTAATTTCTATTATCACACACAACAAACAAACATACATACATACATCATACATACATTCATAGATATAAATATGCATTGGATTAATCGACTAATGATATGTGAGAACGATCGGCCGATGAATTTTCTTTCTCTCTTTCTCTATCTTTGATTAAACGAATAAGATGAATACTGATTTACCGATCATTTAATCCCCATCGACTTGTATTAACACCAAAACGATCTCTCATCGTCTTAGCATTGATCTAATCCTTTCCATTCTAATCTAATTTCTAATACATACTCCTCTTCAATCTATTTATCTACTCACGATCGAAACAAATCTATCTACGTCTTGCTTTTGTACGTCTACCGATCGGTAACCACGAGATGGTTATCACTTGCTCGTACTTTTATCTATACGTTTGTATCTATAGATATTTGTATGGGCAAGCGAGCGATCACACACATGCACGCATATGTGTATATGTGTGTGTATATGTGTAACAGGAGCAGCTAAAGGACCGAAGAGACAAGGCAAAGCCAGTACTCGCGAGCATCCGCTTCCGGATCGACAATGTCGCCGGCGGAAATGAGGTCGTGCCTTTGTGATCCAAGCCCTCCTTCTCCTCTTTCTCCCTCCCTCCCTCCCTTCCACTCACCCTTTCTCCCACCCTTCCTCCCTCTCTTCTTCTTTTCTACTTTATGGAATTCAAACGAGAGCGAATTTAATGCTCGCTCTTTTCGTTCTAACGCTCTCTAAATTTCTTTCGACAAATTTCGATGGTCTTGTATTTTTGTTCTTCTTTTCTTCTTTTCTTTTCCTTTTTCCTTTTTTTCTCTATCCTCTCAAAATTTTCTCTTATCAAACGCGAACAATCGTGTATCACCTCGGGATGTACACCCTACGATTAGATAGAAGTGTATTAACCCGCACGTACATATTTAAGCGTGTGTATACGTTCGATCGACTATCGGTTATCTATGTATGCATGTGTATCATAAATCTTTGGATACATGTGAACACGCGTTCCCCTTCACTCGTGATATTTTCTAATCGTCGTCATTGTCGTCGTTATTATAGTGCGACATTGTCATATATTCGTTACGTAAGTTAAAACTTTGTTCGATTTCCTCCCGGCGATTATGACAATCGAGTTATCACCATTATTCATTTGGAAATAATTTCTATTATGTGTTATAAGAGATATATGTGTATGTACATTTGTATATATATATATATATATATATATATAGGTGTGTAGTTATGTATACATATACATATGTATGTTAGATAGGCCGATAGATCGATGGTTATTATATAATACGTACCTATACGTTGGTCGGTGATTTATCGACTATCAAAACGATCGAGTTTTGACTCGTATTTTTTCAAAA
>NC_066592.1:3272500-3280000 GCF_905475345.1 Vespula vulgaris
AGATCTACGCCGAAAAAGAACTTTTTTTTTTTCTTTTTCTTCTTCTTCTTTTGCTCTTTTCTTTCTCTCTCAATCTCACGCTCTCTCACTCTCTCATTCTCGCTCTATCTATCTATAATATCTATCTATTTATCTATCTATCTATATATCTATCTATCTATCTATCTATCTATCTATCTATCTATCTATCTACCTATCTTTCTTTCTTTATTTATTTCTTTCTTTTTTCTTGCTCTCTTTCTTTTTCTTTCTTTTTCTTTCTCTATATTTAAATGTTTCACAACACTCTTTATCAGTGATGGTCTCTCTTTCTCTCTCTCTCTCTTTCTCTCTTTCTTTCTCTCTGATTAGATATAACTTCCCTTCGGCTCTCCCTCGCGAGTAAAAATCTCGGATCCACGTCTCTTCGTAAATTATAGCGAATTAAACTGCCATATTGACGTAGAACTCGGTGCCAATTTCGAGTTTGATCAGAAAACTTGAAGTCGGTTAGCCGTTAACGAGACGTAGAGACATCATCCAAAGAGACGTCACGGTAGCCGCCAATAAAATAATAATATCTTCGATATTCCGCATTCGATAAATATGTCGATCGGCCCCGCTCGCTGATACGCTTGACGCTATCACGCTCTTGCAAGCTTCCGGTGCTGGATCTAGAAAAAAAAAAGGTTCAATTTTCGACGTAGGATATTAACCACTGTCACCCGTTAAATAGATAAAAGAGAAAGGAAAAGAGAGAGAGAGAGAGAGAGGGTTGATTTTCAGGGAGATGATGGTGAAGTGAGTTTTAATATGCTAATGCGAAGATCCTGTCTCGTTCATCTCAAAGATAAAACAGAGAGGATTTCTATCCACTTTCTTTGCTGCCTTTTTTTTCAAGAAAGAGAGAGAGAGAGAGAGAGAGAGAGAGAAAGTGGGAGAGAAAAAAAGAAAAAACTGAATATTTCATTTTATTCTTTCTCTCTTTCTTTTCTTTTATTACTATATTTTTTTTCTTCTTCTTTGGTCAAAGGAATAAGACAAACGATGTAATAATTAACGTTTTTAATTGGAATATCCGATAGCTGATTTTATTCTTTTTGCAATTTATACGTATAATATATATTCGCAATTTATTTATTTCATTTGATTTAATATAATATTAATTCAAATTCCCGGGCATCTTTAGTTTCTTATATTCGTTATGAGTTTTCTTATCTTCAAAGGAAAAAGAAGAAAATAAAGTAATTATCGATTACACGATATTTGATATAGCAAAATGATTGTTGAAACTGGGACTCGAGAATTTTCGAACGTATCTATTTATATAGTCACTTACTACTTTGGAATGTTTCCATGAACGAGAGCTCGTCGTAAACGTTCATCTCGTTGAGCAAACAATTGACTCCCATTTAATTCGAAATTTACCGAATAAACAAAAATATGGAATTGCATCTACGCGTTTGGTCGAACGAAATGAGGCTATATATATCTATCTATCTATCTATCTCTCTCTCTCTCTCTCTCTCTTTATTTATCGTTATCGAAGCTTCTGGCATCGACCATTCGATGAAAACGAAATGGAGATTTAATCGAGAAAACAGGTAGTCCGTTGATAAAAGAGAGAGAGAGAGAGAGAGAGAGAGAGAGAAAGATAGAACAAAAAATAAAAAGATAATTTCGGTCGTCAGCAAAAGATCGATAGATCGAAATTCATTAATGTTCGTTAAGGTTCGTTAAAGGAATGGGGAAATGATCGATTTGGCAATCGATTACGGAATGAATAAAAAAAAAAAAAAAAGAAAGAAAATATGTGAGACCAGATTTTGATGAATCTCTGCAAGCTTTGAATTCGCAATGAATTAATTTGGTCTGCCAGTTTGACGACGTTTTTACGAGGAAGGTAAATGTACAAGAAGAAACAGAAAGAGAGAGAGAGAGAGGGAGAGAGATAGAGATAGAGAGAGAGAGAGAGAGAGAGAGAGAGAGAGAGAGAGAGAGAGAGAGAGAGAGATAGAAGGAAGTGTGTTAGCAACGGTAGCAAAAGCAGCAATGTTGCAAAGTTCTTTCAAGGGTTAAGGTAATTGTTAAGGTAATTTAGTGAGGATCGTTTAATCCTTTATCCTCAGTAGCATGCAAAAGGACAAAGAGGGAAAGACGTGACAATTTGAGCGTAAAATAAACGTCCTTACGAAACGAAAGGTTTCGACGAGTTTTCCTACGGTAGAAAATTGAATAGAAGGAGAATCGTGTTGACTACGGCACGTAAACTCTCTGTTCACTCTCTCTCTCTCTCTCTCTCTCTTTCTCTGTGTGTGTGTGTATGTGTGTATGTGTTTCGTACATACCAGGTACTCCTTTGAGTCGCGGTAGAAACTCGTTCCAAAAGGCGCAGGACGTTGTGCGCAGTCCCTTTCCTAGGCCACTTTTCTCAGCGTTAAAAATGAAATATTCTGGTCGATCCCTCGAATATGGCGGCCATTCCGACTCGTCGTTCGTTGGTTTCCTGTAGGAAATAATTCAACGTACGTTAAAACGATCTCTTTCTCTCTCTCTTTCTCTCTCTTTCTCTTTCTCTTACATCGTAACATTATATCAGATCTGTTCTCATTTCGTAATAAGAAAGAATGATAAAAACGAAGACGTCGCTATAGAGAATCCTAATGAAAAAGATAAAGCAAGTAGGTATCTACGTTGAAAGGTATCGTTCTTTTACCTAGGACATCGTTTGTTTTATCTTTTTCGTTTCTTTTTATCTTTCATTCATTCGTTCTTCTTCTTTTTCTTCTACCACAACTTTGATCATTTAGAATCGCGATCGGAGTGACCATAGTTTTTCTTTATCGTTGAAAAAATATTTGTTATGACTTAAAAATAAAAAAGAAGGGTAGAAAAGTCAAACGCTCGTCCTCCTCAGTCATTAAAATCGACGTCTAAAATAATTCATCGAGATTTTTGGGGGATGTAATCTTTGTGAAATATTTCACGAGGACGACGTTCGAGATGAATAATAGTCGATATTAAATATTCCAAATTTGCTGATCTAAATTGAACACGATCGATTATTAAAAGGATAAAGTTAACCACAGCGAGTTTGTGAGATACGATCGTTAAGGAAAAGCTTGAAACTTTGTAAACGGGAAGAAGGTAGGAGACGCCAGTAAACATACTCGAAGGCATCAAAGACGTTCTTCGATCTTTTTGATGGAGAAGCTTTAAGATTGGAGGGAAACGGGAAGGAGTAAGAAGAGGAGGTGGAAGAGGAGGTGGAAGAGGAGAGGGGATGAAATAGAGTTCGTGCGTGCGTGCCATGGCATATGGATCGATAAAGTCGAACAGTAGAATACTTTGTGCTCGAGAAAAATTCGAACCATCTTCGTTGATCTCAGCTATGTTATTTGGGCTCGAAATGATTAGGTTTTTAGGTTGGATACTATGGAAAAGGAATGTTCGAAAATTGCTTTTCTTTTGGTTACTTGGATGAGCTTTTCATTGGAAGAATCGAACGATTACTATACGAATGATTATATCCTACGACTATATCTCTCTTTCTCTCTTTCTTTGTGTGTGTGTGTGTGTGAATATGGTACGTTTAGTAGATGTCACGTGTCGTATGTGTGGGAGGTATTCAGTTCGCGAAACGGAACACGGAGAACGTGGGGTTTCATCAGTAGAGCAATCAGAACCTCGTGGCTTTGCTTCGATTTAGACAGCTTTGGTTAATTTCAAGAGTAAACACTTGCAACTGGGAAACAGGAGTGAGGAATGCCACGAAATTCCAACTCTACTGGCTCTTGGTGTATCGATTATCTCGACTGTGAACTATGTCTCTCTCTCTCTCTCTCTCTCTCTCTCTCTCTGTGTGTGTATATATGTGTAAGAGAGAAAGAAGAAAGCGTTTGTACGTTCGATTACTCGAGAGATAGTTTCGTTTCTTCGCTAATAGAAGATTGCTACGAACGAAACTAACAATTCGTTCGCTTTTAAACTTGCGAGATAAGTTCTAAATCGGGTTTCTTCCAAAAAAAAAAAAAAAAACAAAGGAAAGAAAAGAGATAGAGAGAGAGAGAGAGAGAGAGGTAAAGGGAGAGAAGAAAGAAGAAAAAAAAACGAAAAGGAAGAAAAAAATAACAGAGATTAGATTGGATTAAACGAATTCATTTGTTACGAGCGAATAATTGAACGATATCCTATTTGATCGATTGTAAAGATCGTTTGATCTCCAGATCGATCCATTCGTTTATCTCTCGATTTTACCAACTCCCGTCACCCATCTCCATCCACCGTCAAGTACCGTCGATTCGTTGGAAATAGTTTTCTTTTCTTTTCTTTTCTTTTCTTTTCTTTTCTTTTTTTTTTCTTTTTTTTTTCTCGGTTACGTACACAATCTTATCGCGATTATACTCGATTATTCTCGAGGAGACTATTATTTTTTTCCTTTTTTCACAACCATCGAGTTTCTCGCATTTGAATGACGCCACTCTCCTAGATACTTTATCCAATTTTTCTTTTCATTCGTTTCAGCGTTCTTCTATCATTAATCATGCTACTTTGTACGATAAAACGTGTCGATCGATAGAAAGCAGGGAAGTATGAGAGAGAAAAAAGAAAGAAAGGAAGAAAGAGAAGAAAGGAAATGTACTTAAGTCTTTTGTATATATATATATAATAATCGGAACGCGTCATTTTTCGTTAACGAAATCAACGCCGAAAATGATTACTTTGATGAAAAAGTCAAGTGTTTGTTACTCCATAAATTAAATCTATTAAAATTAATCGATCAAAATTATTTATATACTCTCGCGAAGATTCGTTCGATAATTTTTCATTGAACTAATCGATCTTCTTAGATTTAATCTGTTTTTTTTTCTGTTTTTTTTTTTTCTTTTTTCTTCAAAAGAAAGTAATCACTTCAATCGAAATAATAATTCGTAAAATCGTATGTTCGCGTGCGACCGATGATAAAACGTCGTATTAATTAAACGTCGAAAGTAAAGTAAATACAAACGTTCGTTTCTAATCGTCGACCTTTATTATTGTCTTTATTATTGTTTCTAATGGTCTACCTTTCTATTCTATAACGTACTCTGGAGTATTATTTTCGTAATAGATCTAAGAACGTAAGGACGAATGTTTCGTGAATCAAGTAAATAATAGTATATTATATAAACATGGATAGAGACAAAGGGGGTCGAAGAAGGGGAAATTTACATTGGCAAATAGAAGCTTCCGACGATTCATTTTCACGAAATCTCTCAACGAGAACTTATAGTTGGTAGGTTGCTCCGTTAGTAACACGTAGTATCACTACGTTAGTGACCGGACACAGTTAATTCTGATGCAGGGTAACAGGACATCGCTGGGATAGTAATCCCTTAAAGCTTCCATTTTGGAACAGTATCGTGGATAAGCTCTCGACGAAGTAAACCATTCGAAGTTGGGATTCGTTATAGATACGAAACATATCTATTTATATCTATATACACACAACATATACATACATACACACACACACATATATATATATATATATATGTCAACACATATGTGCGTATTAAACATACTTACGTTCGTACGTACGTGTATATATATATATATTAGTATATACATATGTATTAGACATATACAGAAACGTATCTACACGCTCTTGAATATATTCGAAGCCGTATCTTTCACAAAGTTCAAATTAGAGAAACTACCAAGCCACGAAGTAATGAAATATTTCAATAAATATCTATATTTCGTTTTACGTATACCGTTTCCTTTTTGAGTTTAAAACCAAGCAAACTTATATTGTTAATTAATCGACCATAAAGATTTGAGATGTTTGTTGCAGACCTTGAAGAGATAATCGTTCTTTGTCTTGAAGTAGATTATAATAGAATAGCGATTCGTGAGAATGGAAGATAAATATATATTTGGATATTTAACTCTCTCCCTTTGCGAGGATACCAGAACGATATATTATAATAAACTTATATCTCGATAAATTCGTGTCATTCTTTCTCGATGTTCTCCTTCTTTCTCTTCGAGGTGTAATGTTTCTTGCGATTTCTATTTTTGACTTTCTCTAACTCGTAAAAGATTTATGTATATACTTACTTGTCCCTTTAACTTTTTCTTCAGATTCTTTTTATCTTTTTTTTTTTTTTATGTTCCTTCACATCTTGCGTGAATTTTTTTTCTTTTCGTCTACTCTTTTTCTTTTCTTTTTATTTCTTTTTTTTTCTTTTCTTTTTTTTCTTTCTTTCGCATTACCCGAAATACCGAAATATATGCGTATATTGAAAGGAATATTCTCGTCGAATGATTTTATTCTCGGGGTTATATTTCTAACAATTGAATACCATAAACAATTGAATTTCGAATTAAACACAAAGTTTCGATTAATTTCAGTAGTACAGAGGAGGGTAGTCCTGGTCGCGCAAATTGCCGGCATACTTGGTCACGTTGTTTGTTGGAAAATTAAATACGGGCCTGGGAAATTTAAGTTACAGTACGTAGCAGACCTACGGTCATCCGTGTTATTATTTTTTTTTCCTTTTTTCTTGTTTTTTTCTTTTTTTTTTGCTCGCCTTTTCTTTTCATTTTTTTCCAGTCTTTTTGTTATTATTATTATTATTATTATTATTATTATTATTATTATTATTATTATTATTATTATTATTCTTTTTTTCGTTTGTTTCGTTTCCTTTTGTCCCTTTGAAAACTCACTTTTTCATTAACGAGTACGAATGGAAATGAAGACCTTTCCTTTTTTTCGCTTTTCGCGTAGATATTTTCACGTGAACGAAAAGTTTTGTTAATCTCGTTACTTTAGAAAAAGATCAATTTACAGTATACGCTCGCAGATATGTACGTGAATTTGTAATGAAACTTTTCTACTTTATTTCTTCTTTTTTCCACCACTCTTTTTATATATTTTCTATAGAGGGAAAGATAAACGTGAAACGCGAAGCCCGATTCGATAGATTGGGAAAATTTGAAAACTTCGACTTACCCATCGTAAGAGAATTGAGAGAAAATCTTGATCATTCGTAGGGAAAGGTCCCTCTCCTTATCGCTATACTTCAAGGACATATTCAGAGGATTTCCAAATACGTATTCGATCTCGTCACCGTGCATTACGCCCATCCATTCGCCCCAGAGATTGGTACTAGTCCTCTGTAATAAAACGAAAAATAATTCTTTTTCAACAAAATGTATCCTATCAATATAAATGTGCATTATTAAAGTCAAAATATAGATGAGAAAAAGAAAGAAAGGATAACAATCGTATCTCTTAAAAGAGAATTTCATTTACTCGATTAAATATAGAGACATTTTATTTCTTATTAAATTTTCTTTGCTATTACAACAGAGTATTTATTTGTAGATGATTTTGTTTAAAGAAAAACAAATTGTTTTCTTTTTATTTATTTTTTTTTTCTTTTTCTTTGGAAACATTAGAAATATTTTCAATAAAAGTCGTATGACTATACTCTCTCTCTCTCTCTCTCTCTTTCTCTGCCTTTCTGTCTC